>NC_091102.1:2515000-2710000 GCF_024713975.1 Paralichthys olivaceus | reverse complement strand
CAGTGTCTCGCTCTCCATGTCCCTCTCGCAGCTGGATAGGACACACACAGGGCTGTAATGAGAGCTCACAATGATGTCCGCAGGAGGCACGCTTTCATAGGCCATCCTGATCACTGTAACCATGGAAATAAGTACTGCACACACACGCACACACATACACACACACACACACACACACACACACACAAGACATTCACTCTGAAAATCTTCACTCTGAACTATTTGTCTCAGCTCGGGCTCCTGAGAACATGTTAATGTCTCGAGGGACAAAAATGGCAACAACAACAACAACAACCTGTCAGACTAATGTTGTATTTATAATTTATGCATAAACAAAGAAGACAAATCTGGGAAAATACAAACAGAACGTACAACGCAGCTTTAAAGGTTAAACAGAAGACGACCTGGAGGTTTCAGACGTCGACCGTGAACCACAACACGGATGATTTACGTCCGGATGACTCACATGAGGTCTCTGTGACCTTTGACCACTTAAACATAATCAGTTAATCCATGAGACGAAGATTTGTGGTTTAAGTAAGACGGTACTACAGATCGTGGTTATATATCCACAGATGTCAGCATGGCTACGCCAAGTCCGACGCATCATGTACGATGGGGGGGGGACGTAAAGTTACTCCTCACATCTGAGAATCAACCCTTTCATTTAATCTCATGTGTCGCTCATGGCTGAAACACCTTAAAATCAAATATTTAAATTCTAAAAGAAATAAAAGTTAAAGGTTGGAATTGATCGGGTTTGGTGCCATTATTGATTTTACTTGTATGTTCGATTCTTAATTGATTCCTCTAACATGTGGTAACAAGAGTCTTCTCATCACTCATGTGATTTAATTCAAGCTCTGAGTAAAAGAAAGAATTGACATATTTCTATGACATGGGATCATTTCCCTCAGTAACAAGCTGCTCGGCCGGTAAAACTGGCTCTTGAATTTCCTCCTCGACTCCTCAAGCTGCTTTCAGACATGAACTGAACTCTGCAGTTCCTCTGTAGTTTCTCTGGAGGAGGTGCACGTGTGAAAGCTAATGTCAGAATGAGACGCTCTGGACTTTCTCCTCCTGACCTCCTCGTATAAAGACGATGTTGGTAAACTCTGTAACCAATTCTCCGGATTTTACCCCCAGGTCTGAAAAACTGCTTTGATGCACGAGTTGGACGTTGATTTTATGCTTCCTTTTATACATCGATAAAAGGAATCAATAAACTCGGAGACAAACGTTTTCCTGAATGTTCGGACGAGTTGACGTCGAGTCTCAGCTGGAACTGGCTCGATTCTGGATGCGGGGAAAAGAAATTGAGAAAAAAAAAGACCCTTCTGGCAATTTATTGAAAGTTTCTATTGGAGGTAAATTGCAGCGCGTGACGAGAATATGAGGCTGACGTGCACTGCTGCACAGCTAATGGTTTAGTGCGACAATGTTGTGGGTCACGCCGTATACGAATTTCAATTACATCGGGTGAGGACACATTCGAGCGCACGCGCACACACACACACACACACACACACACTCTTTCTCTATTGGCCTCTTGGGGATCTCAGGTGTGCAATAAGACTATTTGCATTCACCCCAGTTTCATGCTTCACAAGCTCCAGACCAAAGTAGCTCTAACACAGAGCTCAGATAAGACCCCACTTCTCTCAGTGAGGGAGGAAACGGCTCCAAACAAATTACCAAACACACGCACGCACACACACACACACACACACGCACACACGTATGTTCATGAATGGACACATGCATGAAAATCCACAGATTCACGTTTCCCAGACACAAATTGCTCCGGGTTCTTAGGGGCAGAGCAGTCGCCTCCAGTCATCTCTGTTACACAGTCGCTCCATGTTATTGACTTTAATGAGACGTCTAGACGAGACGTCCTCCAGCAAGGAAGCGGGAAATATAGTGACAGACAGAAAAAAGGAGATGTTAGAGAGACCAAGCAGAGGACATGGAGACGGTCATTCTTCTGACTGCTGCTCAGGCCCTGTGCACATTTCAATCTTTAGCCACAGCTTATTTTGTCACGAGCATTAGTGAGCAACTTGTTAATCTAGGTTTATATCAGGGGATTTGTTTTTGTGCTTTTTGTGCTTTTGCAGGATGAAGAAATCGAAGCAGCATCGACTGAGGTTAACGGAAACGTTTTAATCATTTCTACGGCGCACTGACACAGTTAAATGATTCCATTCAGGGTAAATTACTTTTTATCATTGTTTGTTCCGCTGAACAACTCAAACAATTCTTGCAAATAAAATCTCAATAAGTTCAGTTCTCATCATTTGCAAGTAACCAGACGTAAAGAATGAGGTGGATTCAATTTGGAAAGAAAACTTTCAGATGAAACATGTCGCTGCCACCAGCTGCTGGAAGAAAAAATAATCGTCTCTCTGATGATAAGACACGAAACAGCAGAGATCAAATAGTAAAACTACTTCAAGTACACAGCCGTGACACAAACTGACGAATATAGAGCGATTCTTTGCACCTTTATTCTAAATACGAGTTAATCATGTGAAAGACGCACACAGAGAATCAAACGTGTGTGTGTACACTACAGAGAGTGAACCATACTTTACTGTGAGAGCAGCTGAGAGGACACCATGATGGACAGAGTGGAAGAGGAGGGAGAACAGAGAGAGAGAGAGGGGGAGAAACTCCTGATAAGATAAAGCAGACAGAGTGGTGGGACACACAATGGCAACCGGACAGGAAGAGAGATGGAGTGAAGATGGACGAGAAGAGACAGTCCAGTGTATGTTTGTGTACGTGTGTGTGTGTGTGTGTGTGTTTGTGTACGTGTGTGTGTGTGTGTTTGTGTGCGTGTGTGTGTGTGTGTTTGTGTGCGTCTGTGCCGGGCGGCGCTGTGAGCGAGCAGTGGTGACAGGCAGAGACGGAGATGGAGGGGACAGCTTTGTGCGCTGGCAGACACAGAGCAGCGCTCAATAAATGAGCCAGCGCTGCAACTAAGTGTGACTGAAATGTTTACGATACGGCAGCATAATGGAGAGACGGGGCGAGAGACAGAGAGAGAGAGAGAGAGAAAGAGCGAGAGAGAGCGAGGGGAGGCCCACCTGTCATCGGAGAACGAGAGAGAGAGGAAGAAGAGTATGTGGGTGTTTAATGTGTGAGGCAGACAAAAGAACAGGTTGAGTTAAGAGCTCGTCTCGGAGTCGTATAGACCCACGCAGATCATTTTCCCACACATTAGAGATGTAGAGGTGCAGAGACGTAGAGGTGCAGAGATGTAGAGGTGCAGAGGTGTAGAGATGTAGAGGTGCAGAGATGTGGAGGTGCAGAGATGTAGAGGTGCAGAGACGTAGAGGTGCAGAGATGTAGAGGTGTAGAGATGTAGAGGTGTAGAGATGTGGAGGTGCAGAGATGTAGAGGTGTAGAGATATAGAGGTGCAGAGGTGCAGATATGTAGAGTGTAGAGACACAGAGATGTAGAGGTGTAGATATGTAGAGTGTAGAGACACAGAGATGTAGAGGTGTAGAGCTGTAGAGATATAGAGGTACAGAGATGTAGAGCTGTAGAGATGTAGAGGTGTAGAGGTGTAGATATGTAGAGTGTAGAGACACAGAGATGTAGAGGTGTAGAGATGTAGAGCTGTAGAGATATAGAGGTACAGAGATGTAGAGCTGTAGAGATATAGAGGTACAGAGATGTAGAGCTGTAGAGCTGTAGAGCTGTAGAGATGTAGAGGTGTAGAGGTGTAGATCATTTCAGGAGAATATCCAGAGTTCAGGTCTGAAAGCAGCTTTAACGTCTTGAAGAGACAAAGTCTCGGAGCTCTCTAGGTATTTGACTGAATTTCCAGGGAGACAAACTTCAGACACAACTTGAAGTCATACTTTATAAACTTTATAAAAATCCTCGTCAGGTTTCAGAACAGCAGCAGGATTACATTTCACAAACACAATCAGATAAAAACTTCAACTTTACTTTAACGGTGAAACATTCTGTAGTGAAAACAGACTGATCTTCAGTGAGGATTCACTAAAACACTGTTTCTTTAATTCCGGGACTTCCGACTCGCCACGAATCCGTCCCACGCGGTGCAGGTGGCGAGGTAAACAATGTGATGCGGCCCTGCGGCGCCAAGGTGCAACAGTCACACACCAGCCGGCTAATTAAACTAATTGGTGACAGAATGTCGCTAACTGTTGCGGTTTTGATTTTTTGACCTTAACTCTCTGTGTCATCAATGTTTAAATTTATCCCAATTAGTGTCCGTGGTCAGTGGAAGAACTAAGAACCTCAGGATGAGAAAAGACGAGCTGGGATTTATAAACATGATCTGCTTTAAACCAGGTCCGATAGTTCAGGAGGTTTCTGCCGTCTTTTTTAAGACTCGGCTATTTTCAGTGTCACTCTGAGCTGAATGTTGCCTCAGGTCATCAACAGACAACCACAGCTACTGATCATCGATATTTCATTATTGATTCATCTGTAATTAGTTTCCATCTCTGTCCGACACAGTGAAAAAAATACTACAGATACAACCTGACATTTACTATTTTAAAAAAGACTTTATTTTATTATTAGTGTATTTTTACATCATATATATATATATATATTTTTTATTATTGTATTTTTAATTTCTCTATGACATTTGATTTGATCTTTATTCTCTTTTAGTATTTCATCTTTCTTTGTTTATTTCTGCCTTTGTTCCTTTTTCAAATGTAGAATATTTAAGTTGTTTATATTGTTTTGCCTTATTTAAGAATGGTTTTAATTGTTTTATTTACGTTAGATGTATGAAAAGTGAATTGTTTGATTTGCTTTAAATAATTTATTAAATAATTATATGATGATTCCACAGATTTCTCATCAGAAATATTGACATTCGTAAAATTAAAAACAAGCGTCGCGTGTGTTCAGGTTTGACCGACTCTGACACGGAGCACGATGCTTGTGCACGTTTCAAACACAATAGAATCATAATTGCCTCCATTAGCTGCTCGACACAGCTGCTGCTGACTGAGTCCAAATCAACAGGAGAAAACATAGAACATGTCGTTTACAGATGTTTTCAGAACACTGGGATACACCTGATGATGGATGAAGGATACGTGCTTGATTCATTAATTTGTTTTCTTTTATTAATATAGTGTGAATCTGACCATTATGGTAAATTAATTAAATTCAGATCTAATATTTACGAAGGAATGACTCCGAGGTACTGACGGCTGCTCTCTCTCCGTTTATCTCTTCAGTTTTCTGAAACGTGCTTGCGGCAGAAGAACCTCGTTAATGCGGAGAAACACGTCACATGTTTCTTACATGTGTGGAAACATAACAGACGACAACCTGCAATTTAAAATAACTACTAAGAGCGAAAAGCGTGTTTTCTGCTGCCTGATGGAGCGGAGGCCTCTCACACCATGCCACATTCCTCGAATCGGAATAAGAAGGTATGCAAAGTGAATAGATGAACTTAGCCCGCGTCTCTTTGTAATCCTGTCAGAGTTAGCTGCAGCAGATTATCTCTGGGACACCATGACGAATCATCAAATCATGCTCACTGCTCCTCAGGTCAAAGTGTCAGGACAGGAGACTAATAGGATTGAAAAGTCACGGACTGCCGCCTCGTTTAGAGCAAACGACCGACATAGCACGAAGGCTCGCTAATGTAGAAGCTGTAATGACAGAGCCCCGTTACAATGAAGCACCGAGACACCAGCTTGTATCTGAAATCACTTCGTGTCCCCACAGCAATGTTTCCACTGGTGTCTGATCTGACCTCAGCTGGTTTCACTGACGGATGAATCCTCGTGTCCATTAATCTGACACACACACACACACACACAGTGAGCTATAATAGGAAACTGTGTGTGTGTGTGTGTGTGTGTTGTATCATCCAGTATTGTGACCATCCTGTCAATGCTGCTCGTCAATAAGTCACATGTGATTTGAAACCTTTCTGTTACTTGTGTTCATTTCACACAGCGTTGTAATTATCTTCCTCTCTGACGAGTCTGAACGGTTACCTTAGCGACGTGCTTCTGATTGGACCACCACTCCGGTCCACGATAAATATTTATATATATATATATATATTATTGGATGAATTTCTATGCATGATGGAGTATTAGGGTCATAACTACCAAACTAAATTGCAGATTTCGAGAATAACCTCAACATTAGGAGAATGAAGTCGTGATATGAGAAGAATAAAGACGTAGTTGAGAACAAAGATCTAATATCAGGAGAATAAAGTGGTGATTGTAAATAAAGTCGTAACATTTTGAGAAGAAAGTAATATTATGAGAAAGTGGTAATTGGTTGCTAACAGTGAGGAATTCAATCACGTGTGCAAGGAAGTGTTTGTTTTTGATCTGAGATGTTGATGCTGTAGTGAGACATCTAGTGGCAGTGAATATCTAATCATCAATGAATGAGGTTTATATGGAGACACCTGAACTTGATGTGTATTTCTGTACGACTCGCTCAACAAAAACTGCTGAAGAGTTTCCGTTCAAAACATTTTTCCTTCCTGAAAATATCTGAAATGTCGACATTTAAACATTGAGACGCGTCAAGAATTTAAACGATTCTAGTTGTCGATGGAGTTACAGAACAAACTATTCTCCTCAGGGTCAATGTCATACTGGAGAACAAAATATATATATATATATTTTTTTTTTCTGCAAATTGAATTCCTCCACCTTGAAAATATAACGAGAGTTTGTACAACGAAAGAGGCAGAAGTGACCACAGAGGCCAATGTCAGCAATTATGACTTAATGAGAGGACTGAAAATCTGGCAGGAGAGAGAGAGAGCTCGAATTGAGCGATCAAGCTCCTAATGAAGCCTCGGCTCCTGCAGCAGAAACAAAAAAACAGCAGAGGGAAGATTTCATGCAGGAGAAGTGGTGATTATTTTAATTAGCCCTTGTTCAAATGTGAATAGTTTGCAGCAAAGACGTGGGGTTCACGTGTGTGTGTGTGTGTGTGTCTCACTATCCCCAAGTGGAATCCCTGCTTTGAAAAGAGTGTGTTTACGCCCGGCCACCGAGTGGACCAGCCGGGCTCCCCGTCTCCGTGCTCATTAACAAACCTGCTAACGTGACGCCAGCTCCGTCCATCACTAAGAAAATGTCCCGAGTGAATCCCGATGATGAAAAGCAGGAAAAACTGTTTTAGCTTCCTTTCTATTCAAGACTTGGGGAAAACTTTCAAAGGTTTAAGTTTCCTCTGCTGCAGATTGTTGGGCAGCTGTGACTGAGGCAAAGCGGGTTGTGGTTCCATCCCCAGCTCGTCCAAGTTTGCGGGAAAGATACTGACGACTGTGCCGAACAGCAAATCAACATCAGAGACATTATAATTCATTATTCCAGAGATAATTAATAAACATTTGTGTTTTATCGATGCACCGAATGTTTCCACCTCAGCCAAACAAAAAAAACAATCGATAAAAATGTCCACTCTCGGTTTCTTAAGCAGGAAACTGAAACCAGGTGGAAGTTAACGCATTCATCATGTTCTCCAATGAAATCCTCGGCTTCCTGCATCCACAGAGGAACTCGCTCGGCTGAAAGCCTCCACAAACCGGCCAAGACTTTAAAAAGGGGCGCGGGTATGAAAAGAGGAGCCAGATGGAGGAGTCGCAGAAGCCAGGATTTTTCTCTTCTTTTCCCTTCTCAGTAGCCAAGGAAACCAACTGAAAAGACGTCCTCACCCAAGGTCAGAGGTCACGGGTGGCGTCCAGCAAATGGCTGCTGGAGCTCAGAGGAGCTGATGGAGAGAGAGGGAGTCTTTTACATTTCGGTGACGGAGACGAGGAGGAAAGTCTGAGCCAGAGTCTTAACGAGGAGGTTTTTATGGCGTATGTGATGTGTCCACCCACTGGGACCAAGATGACCTCACCATCTAAATCCAGAGACTGATGTGAGCAGCGGTGAGGACAGTCCGCTGCAGCCGGACTGAACATCTGTTTACCCAGATCACACACAGATGAAAAATAAATATCCCATTTAAGTCCTTATGGTATCGACTCGTGCATCATTTCTACTTCGTGTAGGTTTTGTCGCTGAAACTTTTCGAGGGCTGGAGCGCGCGCTGTAAATAAAGATGGACGACACGACACCACTCAAATGTGAATGGCTGCAGTGTAGGTCATAAATCCTCCATGTTAGCAGATGGGACATGAAAAACACTGAACGTCCTGCTGCACAAGTTACATCTCCGGGTGACTTTACTCAGCAGCATCCTCATTGTCCTCCAGAGGAGAAACAGTCCGCATGAGAAGTCTAAATTTAATGTCCACTCACATGACCACCTAGCACAGGAGCATTCTGGGTAAACCTGTACTTGTGATACACAGACAGGCCTCTCCGTCGCAGCTCACAGCACAAATAAAACCACGTTGGCCGTGTGTCAGTTTTCCACAAACTGTACATGATGTCACGCAGCAGCTCAACATGTGGAGAGGTTTTATATAGAAATTATAAATCATGCAACACAAGTCATGGGCGGGAAATGGCGAATTCTTGCATGCGATGTCATAGGAGGCGGATTAAAGACGACAGAGAGCAGCAGAACATCCCATCAGTGCTGAGGGCAGCAAACACAACACACAGGATGAATATTTCAACGTAGAGACGGAGGATCGGAGGACGTTTGAACCTTTAAATGAAGCTGTAAACACCGAGCACCAGGAGGCAATTAGAGAATTATTCTGCTTCTGAAGTGATGAGGATTATGAATTGTTCAGTTTATGGGAAACAGCAGAAAAAGAGAGAAGACAAGAAGCAGATTATTATTTAACAGAATAAAGCAGAGTGCAGCGTCGCTTCTTGTTTTTCTGTTTCTACATTTTTTTGCTCATCGTATTCTGCTCTCGTCTTTTTTCCTCTTTCGCTTCCTCCGCATGATGATTCACAGCGACTCGGTGCCTTCAGAAGCACCTGACTGTCCCTCTCCACTTATGTCACGCTCACTCTGGATCCACCACCCTCCGCGTCACTATCAGCGCCCCGCACCTCTCCCGCTCTCCGACGATTCGTTGTGCGAGCCTGAATAAAGGTGGCGACGGGGCGGATGACACAGGGAGAGATAACGAGAGCACTGGTGCTGTAACTTCAATAATATCTGAAATCATTTCTTCACATTTCCTGGGATAAAACGTTGAGAAATTACATATCATACTGGGAGGCGGGACAACTTCAGACACGCCCACCCTCTCGTCTCCAGACGATGTCGATTTTCTTTGTAAACTTAATTAGATGAACGTGACATTAAATCCAGCTGAAATATATTTAAAGAAATATTTAGAAATGTAAAGTTTGCAGCTGAAAAAGCAGATTGAAGCGTTCGGAGGCTCTTTAAACTACGACAGTGTCTCTCCTGCACAGTGAAGACGTCGTGAAGCTCGTTTTGCCGTCGCTCATCACGACTCTCATCACAGCAGATATGAAATCTTCCTGTTCCTCTGTTACTTCCTCTGTTTTCATATCAGTGGTGTTTGCACCACAGGAGGAGACGAAAAACCCCACCAGCTCTTTATCTGTCAGAAGACTCTCTGTATTTACTCGTGTATTCACTCGTGTCTGTTGTTTTCAGGGGACGCTTCCTCCGCTGGTGCAGCAGTTAATGTGAATAACTGCTGTTTTATTTTATGAAGCACATTATGCATTTTAATAGACTGTAAGAAATAAAGCAGAGCCCTGCTGTGTTTCCTCTTTCAGACACGGTGACATTGTTAAATTAATAGTTAAATATAATCTTAAAATAACTTCCTGCAGCACATTTACTGGAGATTCCTCAGGATAATGTAAGATCGTGTTTTGGCTTTATGAATAAATTAAATCAAATGTTGTGTGTCGTCCTCTGCGGAACATAAACTCACCCGTCTGAAGCGACTTCTGATCGTTCAGATCATAATCACAACCACAAGATTTCACAAAAGGTGACTTTTTTCATCTCTCAGCATCTGCTGCTGTGTATTCATCACGTTTATTCACTTTCATTTCATCATTTATTCCTCAGCTGCAGAACTGTGCAGGAAGCTTTTAGTCACTTTACGTAAATTATTGCAGAAATAAAACCATGACCAGTTTTTAAGTATGAATTTACTGTTTCCTCTCATTCACAAAAAAAAAACTAAATGTTAAGTCAAAGTGCAGAGTTTCAAAGAATCTTCATCAGCATGAACATGTAAAATGAATCATTTGGGAAATGATGATGTCACAGTTTACGTTACACATGCCAACTGTTGCTCTGTGTCAAGAGCCAGAGTCGACGACAGTGACAGCTTTACGCTTCAGATGAAACAGACTCTGCAGTTAAAGAACTTTGAGCTGAAACTTTCGGATAATTTATGATCCCAGAGGGTGAGAGAGAGAGAAACCAGACCAGGGACAGACAGATGTTGGACAGATGTTTGTCCCTAAAGGACGTCAGCGATGATAAGTGCAGTAATCTTGTTAGCGACCACTGATGGCTGCATCCAGGAACCACACCTGCCTGTGTGTGTGTGTGTGTGGGTGTGTGCGTGTGCGGAGGGGATGAATAAAAACAATGAAACTACTATTAAAGGAATAATTCAACATTTAAAGAAACTGGTTTATTGTATTTCTTTCTCAAAGCTTGTAGGTGCACTAATTACATTTAGAGTTAATCTTTAATTGTCAATCAATTAATCAATTAACTGTGGTTTTATGGGTCACTTGCAGGGAATCCAGCTCTGATGCAAATATAAAATAAGCTAAAATAAGATAAGCTAATCTGCAGCAGCTTCATACGTAGCATGAGACGCTGAACCACAACTTTAATATTTTTCTACCGCCCGTGTTGATTTTGGAATCCGTCGAGGTGGAAATCTGCAACAAGCCACCGAATAATAAGGCATGATCATTTGTTACCATGGAAACACACGTGAGCGTCAGCACAGAGAGAGAGAGAGAGAGAGAGAGAGAGAGAGGTTTTCCCTGATCATGAGAAAAAGACGTGGTTAAAACCGAGCGGCGTCGTGTTGGTGTGTATCACCTGATGGTCGAAGCACCACACCCAGTGATTATTCAGCACGAGGCCTCAGGCTACACTCACAAACACAATACGACGATGACAAAGAGAAACAGTCACGTTGAAAGAAATGTTGCTCGTCTGAAAACTCCTCATTGAATCACAATTTAATCTAGAATCCGTTCTTCATTCAAAACCAACTCCTGGTGGAATAAAGAGACAAGACTTCATCAGACTCTTGTTCCGCTGAAAGAACACAGCATCCTCAACGTGCATCTCCGAACCTCGCAGAGCTGATTGTGAAGTTACTGAATCCAAAATGTGCACACACCTTAACTAAAAACATTTCTACATGTGTCTGTGTTTCGTCATTGCGGGATAGAGAGAGAGAGAGAGAGAGAGAGAGAGAGAGAGAATGTCATTTCAGTCGTCTGTGACCTGTTTTCACTTCAGATCCAAGTTACTTTATGAAAACAGTGCAGGGCTGGGATGGGGACGGGGGTGGAGGGGTGAGGGGTAGTCAAGGCGGGTCTTGTATGTGGTTGTCATGGTAACAGGTGTGTGCATCTGCGGTGCCAGGCATCTCCTCTATAGTCCCGATGAAGTCAGAGCAGCCGACTCTGGCAGCTGCACAGCATTCCTGCTCCCTGCCCCCCCCACCCCCCCCCCACCCCACACACACACACACACACACACGCAGCGACACACACACACACACACTCAGCAGCTCATAGCTACCTTTAGTGTGTGTGTGTATTGTAATAGACGATAACACCACACAGGCCGACACACCCGGCGGCTTCAGAAACCACCATGTCGGCTGCAGCGGAGCCGGCTCATAACTGATGCAGGACGTCTGCAGAAGAAGTTCAGATAAGAGCTTCACCTGAAACATGGTCATTCAAAGGTCGAGGCTGCGTTAACCACCTGAGAGAGGCCTGGTCATAAGCTGCAGCTGAACTATCGTCCGTAAGAAGAGAATTCACGAGTGCACGTCATGATAACATCGTTAGTGACATTCCTGTGCAGCAGCAGAGATAAAAATGCCTCAGTGCCCAACGTGATAACACAACATTTTTCTAGTGGGATCGTAGAGGACGATCTTTTTTTAACTTCATTCCTCTGCTGACCTCTTTTAAACAAAGACCCAGGAACAGACGTGTTTTAAAACCGATGAATTTCACAATAAAAGCTCTTTTCATCATCAACGATGAGTCAATCAGCAGCAAAAACACTGAATGTTTCATGTTTTATTTTGGTTTTGGACAGTTGATCAGACAAAACAAGATATTTAATAATGAGTTTTTTTCACCGTTTAATTAATTAGTCAATCAATCAAGACAACAACTGGCAGATTAATCGATCGTGAAACACTTGGAGCCGCTGTGCTTCAGTCATGAGAGCGGAGTTAATGTTTCGTGTCGTGTTCAGGTCATCGATCAGTCGCAAACCGTCTCGACAGAGCTGACGGAGCAAAGGGCGGCGAAGACGAGAGTCCAAAACATAACAAACCACTCATTTGCACCAAACTTTAAACTGCTGCTCAGGTGAGAACAGACGATGGATTTTCATATCGGAACAAAAAGTTAAACCCTGAAAAGAAGAAGACAAAAAGAATGTGAAGGAAAAACCTGAAAATAACCAGAGAGGAGCTCAGCAGCACCCTGAAGAAGCTAAAAAACAAACAACCAAAAAGTGGAAGATATATCCACCCTGAGTTTAGCTCCACGTGCCGGTGACCTCTCACACAAACACAGAGTCTGCCTCCATCACGTCTTCTCTCTCGTCTGCACTTCACTTCACTACAACCTGTCCAAACACATTCCTCCATTCAGGGGAGGCAAAAAAAAAAAAAAAAGGGCTGGCGGCGATATTAAACAGCTGTGTGACACAGAGCTGTGTTAATACTGATGTATGTGTGTGGGTGTGTGTGTGTGTGGGGGGGGGGGTACAACAGGAAGTGATTTGTAAATATAAACGGCGTGCACCCTACCCCCCCCCCCATCCCTCCCTCTCTCCTCCGCCCCTGCCACAGTCGCCCTGGCAGCCTCTCGACTTTAAACTACTTTGTGTGTTTTCAGTTATTCATTTAAAAAATGCGCCTGTGTGCTCGGGTGTTTTAATTCCCGCGCTGGTGAACTTGCCGCCTCTGGAGTGAAGGTCACGGTTTAAATCCCACATCAGTCGCATTAACTCTAATAACAGACATGAACTCTCTCTCTCTCTCTCTCTCACACATGCTTTAAATGAGTGTCTCTCCCTCTCTCTCTCTCTCTCTCTCTCTCTGTGCAGCAGCAGCAGCTGTGATGAGGTGGTGCGTTCCCGCAGAGACGTGGCACCAGCAGCAGAGTGACACTGGAGACAGAGGACCCTCAGTGGCCCTAATGGCTCTGCATGCTCATGCACACACACGCACAACAACAACAGAAAATCACAAGGGAAAACGTTTGTCATTTCTCTTGACCCGTTTCCAGGAGAACGTTGCGAACAGATCATTGTTCACTTCTCGGCACAGCGGGGAGTCAGACGGACGATTGTAGCGAGCGGAGCAGAGCGAGAACAATAAAATGAAGGAACACGACGGAAAAAACATCAAAGTGGAGCTGAATGGAAGAGAAGGAGGGATCGGAGAGGAGCAACAACACAATGTGGAGTTTGAGTGCAGCTGGTGGAGGAGGCAGAGAGGGATAAGATACCCACGTGGCTCGGTGTCTGAGAACAGACCAAAATAAACTCACTCACATCAAACATAAACAGAGATCCACCGAGGCCTGCTCAGGAGTTTTCATCACTTTCAGACAACAGGAGGCTCATCTGTGCACTTTTCATTTTAAAACTAGTTCAGGTGTTTAACGTGAGCGCCGGCAGCATCAGTCAGAGGGTCGGTCCAACGCACTGGACCAGAGGGAGCAACAGCATCTCAAGAGGGAGAAGAGCTTCTGCATCTTTGGAGAATGAATCCTGATGATTTTAATAAATCTGTAACTTCGGCTCCAGTTCGACTGCAGCGTTAATGGTGTTCATGTTCTTCGCTTTAAAGTCGAGGCTGTGAGCCTCCGTCTCTGTGAGGAAACATCGGCCTCTGCTTTACGTAGCTTCGTTAGGGGGGGGGGGGCGTGTCAGATCATACAATTGGTGACGTCACGATGACGGGGGAAGTATCAGCAACTCTCCCGACGAGATGTTTCAGTGTTTCCTTCAGACTTTTTAAATCTGCAAAACTTCTACATCCACAAAAAATGTCAATGAGCCTCATAATGACATCATCAAATTCATCACAACACAAAAGCATCCAAACACACATTCGTCACGCTGCGACACCGCAACAAGAGGAGACACGATAGTTTCCGTCGTGATCGTTTCCAATACTTTAATCTCATGGATCTGTTGCTTCACCATCACGCCCTCATATTTCACATCCAGCCTCACTCGGCTGCTTCGGGTCTGAATTCATCCTCCAGGTCTTGTTTCTGTGACTCATGCGAAGGTTTTGATAAAACCAGATCGATTCACCGACCCGAAGGACCAGTGGAGACTCTGCACCGATGCGTCATGGCTCTACACAAAAGCTGGAGAGACAGCGAGCAGTCAGGCAACGCACAGAGCTGTCAGGGACACGTCCAACCATGGCCGTCCCCCGAGCCTCATCCTGGAAAACCTGTCCGTGTGTGTGTGTGTGTGTGTGTTTGTGTGTGTGTTTTCCTCCACTTGTGTGCAGGCTCGACTGTTAATCCCACTCCGGCGTGTCTGCGGCGAGCCGGGTGTTTGCCTTCTGGCCTGTTACGCAGTAATGCTGTAAGCTAATTGCTGGTGGTTTGCTGGTGGAAAATTAATATAACAGCCTGACCCTAATGTGTTTAACTTGATTGAGATTAACGTCCCTTTAACTGGCGTTTAATATGAGATGAGGCGGCCGCTGCAGCTCATCCATGCAGAAGTGGCTGCGGCCTGAATAACAATGCATGAATGAGGGAAACGATCCTGAATGAGGAAATGCAGTTCGAGGTTTTTCATTTAGTTTTGAAGCATTTGTAGGAGCAGAAATGGGAGAAACCGCCCAACAGAATATACACGAGTCCATTAGAAAGATATCCCCAGAGTCACAGATCAATTTTTATTAGCTACAGAGAAAATGGGAGTTTGAAACTATTCACTCTGCTGCAGCTCGACGGTTTTCTCTGCTTGCCGTGCATCCTCCAGGATTTCCAGAGGGCCTTTCTCCAAAGCCGGAGTACATATAATTGTTTTCTTATTAAACTGGAGAAGGAGGAAGAGTTATTTCTGGCAGAGCGGGTCAGGGGGTGACTCTGCTGCTGGAGCATTCTCAAGTCTCGGACTGACATGAAACTTTCCCGCATGAATCATCAGTACAAAAGATCACCAAACTCACAGAAAACTTTTGGTTTGGTTTAATATAAAGTTTCAGACACAAAGTTTGTGAAATAAAGTGCATGAATTAATGCACGCTGCTGTTTGAATCCAGTCAGATCCTGGGTCAGTTTGATTCTCTAGACGCTCAGTCTGGTTTTTCCACCATAACAGCATCAGTCTCGTCACCAGAGGCTCCACCACCAAACAGACAAACTGCCCTCGAACCCCCGTGGTTCGTCCCTCTCACTCACTGTGGCCACGATGAGTTTAAAGAAGAACGTCAAGTGATCGTTCTGCAAATCATCCAACCAACTTTTTATCATTTCCTCCCTCGAAAACAAAAAATAACTGATGCAACTGATCAATCGTCAGTTACAGATGAATCCACGACGTGCAGGATGTGACTTGAATCTTTTCCATTTCCACGAACTTCCATGACGAACACACGAACGGTGACTCGTCTCTGTGTGCGTGTCCCGCATGTGCGTGTGTGCCGACGCGTTCTCAGGTTCAGGTGACTCTGCGATTATCAGCTCCACCGTGTCAGTGATTAACGTCCAAACTGTCTCACATTCCTTTCAGAACTGTAAATAAAATGTTATCTGCTCTCGCTGGTATTTCAACACACAGTCAAGAAACTATTAGCGATTATCATTTCTAACCAAGTCTGTCTCGTCCACGCACAGGAGATCCACAAACATTATTCAAAACGTCAGGTTGAATTTGAGGAAATGTGCATAAAACAAGGAGAAAGTCTTGGGCATGAACACCATGAGGAGCTGGGACAGAATGATCCAGAGACTCAGACAGTGTGGAACAATAAGATTTGAAAAACCTTGAAGTGGAAACAAACAGTATGAAAGTATGATGATGATGAGGAGAGACTTCTTCTTCATCACACCCACTCTACATGCAGACTCTTGCTAAATATGCAATTATTACCTTCGTGCAACAGTTGAGAGCTTGCAGACTGAACAAGGACGGCCTTAACTGCCTGCATGTGTGTGTGTGTGTGTGTGTGTGTGCAGTAGGTAACGTGTTGTCTTAGTAATCTGAGCTGTGCAGGAGCAAACCTCTCCCTCTCAACTGGGAACCTCCAAACGAATCCCCCTAAACGGAGACGTTTAATCTCAAACCATCTCATCCTCCGTCACCAGGGCTCCACACTGATCGAGTGACAGTCAAACTCACTGAAGGTGCCTGAACATGGATTTCCAAGAAACCTGGTGGAACATTTTTTTGTGATTTTCTCTAAAACAGAAGTCAATACAACTATTATCTGCGCAACGTCCCTTTAAAGTCTTATGAATTCAACCGGGCTGCGACAAACTGCACAGATTCATCTGAATATGTCGTCTCTCTCTCGTGAACCTGAAAGTTTCCATGTGATCTGGTTGGTTTTGGTTTGACGTTGTAATTTAGGGAGCAAACTGAAGAATTGGTTTGTAGACGTGGGCGTGTTGACAGTTGGTTTTTTTTATGTAGCGTTTCTGTTCGAATGGAGAAAATGACTGAAGCTTCATGTGGTTGCCATGGTAACATCCTGGTGGTATTAGTAGCAGCGTCAGGTGCAGTACTCCGCAGTACTACAGTACTCCACGGTACTACAATACTCCACACTAGTTCAAATGCACCAACTGAACGTCCCTCGTGGTTTCAAACATTATATATCGTCGGAGGTGAGGACTGCAGCTGTTTCCTCTTCTGTGTCTTCTTCTATTGTTTAATGCCGTCTCTACTTCCTGTGACTGGTCCAAAGGTCCAATCTGTCCACTCTGCAAACCAACAGAACCATGGTTCAGTTTGATCCAGACCCAGAACACCTCCTCTTCTGGTCTGGCTAGATTTGGTCTGGACGTGGTTCACAACACTGGTGGAGTTATTAGGAAAGGAATTGTTGTTACAGATTATATTTTTAATAATGACTAAAATGACTTAATCACTTAAATTCAACCTAATGATCTGACTTGAGATTCTCAGACTCTCAAGTCAGATTCTGAAAGTTACGGAGGTTCGACTCCGAGCCCCGGCTGTCACCGCTCACCGGCGCCTGTCAGAGACATCGCTCCCCTCATCTGCTCGGTCTCTCACTCACTTCCTCCCCCGGCCGCAGTCAAAGGACTCTCTGTTCCGTCTGGTTCTCCCAGATGAGGCTCGCTGGGCTGAATCACCAGCCGCACACGGAGAACAAGACCTCGGTGAGAACCACAACCTTCCCTGTGACCTGAGCTGAGAGCTGGAGCCTGATATCAGCGTCAGATGTGAGACGGACTGAGAAGGTCATGAACCTCCGTCAGCTGCTTTTAACGTCGCATGAATCGGATGACCTCAAAGTCAGGGTCCTATCGAGTGCTCGGATCATCTACTCAAGTAAAAGTACTGATAACAGAGAGTACAAATACTCCGTACAACTTTTGGCATATACCTACTGTTATACCTTCATAAAGTATTTTTCTGCTGTAGCGGCTCGAGATGGAACAACTTTCACATTAAGTTGATTTATCACCTTGCTCGCCCCCTGGTGGCTGGCTGCAGTATAGATCATAAACCACGCCTCCTCCGTGTCAGTGGATGGAACAATGACAAAACCTTAAAGTCAAATACATTCTGTGAGACGGTTTCTGTCATTTCAGTTGGTTCTTATCGGACTGATGTTTGTTCAAGTGTTCATGTTTCTGATAAGTTTGGTTTTAATTCGTTATTTGAAGAAAGGAACACAAGGCGGAAGATCGTGATTGACAGCTGACAGCGACTTGTGATTGGTCGCACCGGGGTATGGGTGGGACCTCGACACCACGCCACATTCACCAAAGTTGGCAGCACCTGTATCTGGGATATTATGGCTTCATTTTTGTCGAATGCAGGGAAGTGGAGACATGTCCTCCAGCTTAGAGAAACAAGTCGTCAACATGGCGGACTGATCAAATAAAAATGTCTCATTCTGTGGTGATCAGGTGATTATTCCCTCATGAAAACATCACTGTCGTCAATGGATCCTCCTAAACCCTCGTAACTACAGCCGTGAGACATAGCACAGGAAAAACTACGACAGCAAAGTACAGATACTTTGATTTTACTCAAGTGCAGCACTTGAGTGAATGTACTTGGCCACATTCCACCACAGCGGCCGGTGGGAAAGGTGATAACCTGAGGTGGAGAGGCTGATCCCCAAACATGATCCTCCATGTCCAGTGACCTGCAACCTGAGCACAGGTGAGGAGGCTGGAAAACTACAGTATGACACCACAACGCTCAGTATGTGAGAAACTAAACTATCAAGATAAATCCAGTTACAGGAGTCACTGTTTTTTTCAGAGACTTCACTGCCATGGTGCTAAATCCTTGAAAAAAAATGTCTGGAAGCTCAGTGTTGTAAAAGAGAAAAAGCTTTAATCCTTTAAGATGGTTTTAATTTGAGGTGTCACACAGAGGCCAGAGTTTCCTCTCACTAACACAGTTATCCTGTCATCTGAGAATGCGGTGAGGCCACTTTCAACAGGACAAAGGCATTCGAACCTTACGCACATGTGATGCGCGTCACTGGAGGAGAGGGGACGAGTTATCAGCTGCTGTCACACATCTGCTGCGTAAAACCAGAGTGGCCTCGGAGGACGCAGGTGTGGACTGGTCTCACTGTCCCTCCTATGTTTACTCCAGATTCTTTAAGAGACACTTTATTCCACTTGTTGCATCATTTGTCAAAAACGATATTATCACTATTTTGGCATCATTTCTCCCAATGCACTTTTTTTCTGTTACACCATTATTTGGCTATTTGAGGGGATGGATGGCTCCAGCAGGAGTTTGGAGGGTTCACGTGCAGGATTCAAAGTGGTTTAAAAAGCAGTTTGGTTTCTTTACCTTTATGATGCTGCTCCGGCGCGGTGCTGCCTTCACCGACTCCAGGAGGATGGTGTCGGTGTCCTGGCCGCCGCCGCCTCCGGGGAGGACGACTCCGCTCCGCCGGCCCCGGGACGCTCTCGGCGGGATGAACTCCGGAGCTCCGTCCCCGCACAGCGCGTCTCCGTTTCCATCTCGCTCAGACATGTCGATGAGGAGAAGCGGCTCGACGAGGAAGAAGAGAAATGATGATGATGAAGAAGCAGAAAGTGACTCTAATGAAGTCGGATCTGATAAAGTTTGACTTGGCAGAGAGTCGGTGCCATTTACAGGAGGAACTGGCTCCGTCACACTGAGGGAAACTAATCAAACCAGATTTGGTTTGTTATGATCGGATGTTCTCATCGTCACCGGGCGCCGAGAGGAGCTGGGTTCAGGCTGCGACTCCGAGCTGCTCTCGGTCCCTTCCAGCGCCGCGTAAACGTGTCCGTGCTCAAATCAAAGCATCGCAGGTACAGAAACCACTTGGATGAACTGGCGCGCTCCGCCGAATTACGCGCAACAAGTCTCCAGCGTTCCCCGGCGTTGCTCGTCTGGGAGGCGGGCTGGACTTCTGGGTAATCCCGCTCCAGCGGCTCCAGCGGCTCCGGGAGGTGATGGGATGGAGGTGAGGCGGTGGGAGAATGTTTGGAGACACTCAGGCGTGTGTGGCTGCAGCTCCCGGTGGATCCCCGCTTCTTCCGCTTCTCCCCCCAAAAACACGTCGATGTTAAAGTGCAGGAGTCAAGTTGCGCGCGTCAGAGAGAGGATCCGCTCCTGTGGCACCGCGGGGCGCGCGGCTCGGACTGGACTCCTGCAGCCTCCGGTCGCGTTTAAGAGCAACAACAGACGAGTTTTGACGAGGACATGGAAGACGACTGACAGCAGCGCCGCCTCACACCCGCCGCCCGGCTCCTCCTACACGCTGCCCCCCCACCCTCACTTGGAATCGTGACTGACGCGCGGAGCGGCCAATGCGCGCGGCTGCTGGGAGATTTGGAGGCAGCCGGAGCCTCTGATTGGTGGAGCAGCGAGTCCCTCAGGTGAAGAGGTAGCCGCCCACTGGTGTATTAACGACCACAGGCCAGAAACTGTGAGATCAGGGGGTGAAATGGAGTTTAAACTATTTCTAAAAAATAATCTAGAGACATCAGACTCCTGAACTCCATTTAAATGACTCCCCCACTACACACACACACACACACACACACACACACACACACACACTAACACACACACCCTACCTGGATATATTTATTTCATCCATTATGCACAAAAACTCTCTCGTCTGCTTAACATCTCATGTTTCCTGTTTCTGCCACTTCATTTATTAATAACTTTGAAACCACAGATTTCTAAATCTGATCATCGAATGTAATTCTACGCTAATTAAAAAGGAAATAAATAGAGAAGAACGACATCCCAACGTTTAAAACACACAACCCTCCTCTCTGTAGTGAGTCTGTGTCACATTCCCATGATGCACCTGCCTCTAGACACACGTGGTGCGCGGCTGACCTCTGACCTTTGATTATTGTCCAGTTGGAGTGACAGGCCGAACAGTAAAGATTGGTGGTCAGCGTGGAGCTACAATAAACCTGCGATACATTATTCATCGCTCGGACACAATTGCCTTTTCTCCTCGTGGGCTCCAGAGGTCGGGGGGGGGGGTCAGGGTCAGGGAGACAGCGGCGCCTCTGGAGCTCGCAGCGATTTAGTGACTTGCACAAGGACGCGTGTGCAGGGTGGCCGGTTGAACTCTGCTCGTCTTGATGATGTAAACGGTAAATGCTTTTATTGAGAATCACTCAAAACCCATTGACACAACGCACAACCTCACAGAGCGATGGTAGAGCAGCAGCGTCTTTGTCTGGAGGTGATGATTCATCCTGAGCTGCAGCAAACAGCACCTCCATTCATCCTGGATACTTCCTGCAAAGATAATGCACCGTCTCATCGGTAATTCAGAAAGTACTCAAACATTTCACTTAGGTAAAAGTACAAATACCTCGTTAACTTTTTGTACTTGACAATGTCACTTAGTTTTTACAGAGACGATGATGAGATTAGATCCAAGTTTATAAATATAATATAATTTTATATAATATAATTAACGCATATATCTTCAAAATACTACAGCACATAGAGGCTCCCACAGTAAGTCAGTACCTGCTTTTAAAAATACTTCAGGTACTTCAAGTAAGTACTTGCTGAGTGTCGCCTATCCCATAATGCAACATCATAATGTATTTACTGCACTTAGTTATTTTACACACTTTAATTATACGGTCTGACAAATATCTTGTGTTTCTATTTCCTGTTATTGTCGTGGTTTGTATCTATTCAGATTCAAATCATGTAAAAACATGAGGCAGAAACTTAAAGGAAAGTTTCAGACGGAATCTTTGACTTGAAGAACTGAGGCAGTTTAACAGCAAAGGGAGGAAGTACAGAGCATTAGTGTGGTGTTCCTAATAAACTGCTCTGTGTTCAGCTCAGTCGTACGTTCAGGTCGAACTCTGGTGTTTTCACAGGACACGACTCCCATCATGTTGTAAAACCTAAAAACCACTCGCTGCAGTCGAGATTTCAGTAAAATAATTAAACGCATGAGCAGTTTAATAGTAAATGTGATGATGAAATAAACCATGGACTGTAAATTAAAATGGACAAAGACTCAAGGTCCAGATGAGAATTAACTGTTGAATTAATTAAATTAGCTTAAACTCTAATCCTGGTGTTGATGAAATGGTGACTGACGGAGGAACTGTCAGGTAGAAAATAAGAACAGACCGAATTCTCAAATCACAGAGAAAGAATTCTCATTAAATCTCAAGTGAAGTAAAAAAAAAACACTTTCATCCATTAAAGTTTGAACGAAGTTTAGTCTCAAATCTCTCGTGAACTTTGAGTCACACTGAGAGAAGAAAAGACTTTGAAGGTAAAGAGGCTTAAACTCCCTGTGTGTGTGTGTGTGTGCGTGTGTGTGTGTGTGTGTGTGTGTGTATGTGTGTGTGTGTGGACCTTGAGCCACACAGCTGTGGAATGTGGTCAGCTGGTGACGCCTATTAACGTGCGGAGCTCACCAGCCTCACCTCACCGTCAGAATTTGTGAAACTCATGTTCATTCGCAGGAAGAAAGAATCTGACGCGTGTTTTTCATTTCTCATAACGAGTCAAGAATAAGACGTGAAGCCAGAAGTTCATACAACTTGTTACTTTACACACATAAATACTTTTACTGTTTACAGGTACATAGTATTACATTTAAATCCACTGTTGCGAGTGAACAGCCTTTTTATTTAAGAGATGCAGAAACAGCCTGATTCTGAATACCATGTCATTTACTATGATTCTTATCATGTTGCGTACTAATATGTTTTTTCTACTTGTATCTTCACACAGAGAGAATCAGAGAGAAACAGAATTTAAATCCTGTCCTGTACATGTTGACAGTTCTTTGTGCTACGCTAATTTGTTAGCTGGCTGCGGACTGTGGCTCCTCACAGCACCGATAGAAAAGTGCTGTTGATCTGCACAGATTTTTAAAAACTGAGGAAGACTCTGGGTCCAGAAAGTGAAGCTGATACTGTGAGAAACTTGCATTCTGTCCTTTGACCAGCAGAGGGCGACTCCACTGGTAGTTCCTATTGAATCCTATGAGAAAATTACACTTTATAACGTCAGGAAACATTTTCCGAAGGAGTTCATGTCTCGATCTCTATTTTTCAAACAGCTGATGTTCATTCAGTAAATTACGATCAATAGACCGTCCGATGGATGCAGGTGGGCGTGTCCTGCAGCTCAACACGTTTCCTGAAAACTTTTCCTTGAAGGTGTTTTTTTCCATTTATTTCACATGAGTCTCTAAACAAATCTCACCGACGTCAGTTTATCGGAGGAAGAACCTCGAACTGCTCGTAATGGTTCATGCACAGTATCATTGTGAATAACGTGGATTCCTGTTGCCTTTAAATCCTTGACTGTTTATTAAATGTCTGTGTACAAAGCAAATGAATGTCCCTCAGGATTACAAATACAAATATCAAAGTTTCTTCTGTTTAAACTGGAGATAAACTGAGCTTCCTGTTTATTTCTTGGAGATATTCTGCTCTTATCTTTGACATTTTAACACCAGGTCACAATCCACCGCTGCTGCAGAGCAATAAATAGATTCCAGGATGAATAAAGGACTAAAATAACTGCTGTTTTGATCTCAGGGTGAAAGAGAGTCCCTCTGCTGAAAGTCGTGTGTTCCCGCGATGCTGCCACCACGGTGCAAGAAGGCCTTCCAGAGGTCTGTGTGTGTGTGTGTGTGTGTGGTCGTGCACGTGTGTGTGTGCCAGTGTGTAAAATGTGGTCAGCACACAGGTGCACGATGTTCTCTTGTCGTCTGCTCGTCTCGTCAGGACCTTGAAAAACAAACGGCTCATTCTCTTCTCCACGCTCCTCCCTGCAAACACACGTTTATCCTCTGTTTACTTCACAGTTATTTTTATTGGAGCGCATCAAACATATTAAGAGAAGCTACTTTCCCTCTGCTCACACGAGGATTTCTCACTGTGCTGTGAAAAACATTTATCTGTAGAACAGGCCTCAGGAATCCTCTGCCCTTTGTTTCCCTTGAATTTACAGCAGCCGAGAGAACTCTGAGCCGAGTCACAGATATAAATCAACAGGATTGTCAGCAGCGGCATTGAGGAGAGATTTTTAAATTCTCTGTAAAACCACAAACGTGTTGGACGCCTCTTATCCTTTGTCCATCAGATTATGTTCCACTCTGCAGGTCGACTCGTGCAACAACTACAGGAGATTCAGAGAAGCAACCAAAGACTTGATCAAACTCCCACCACATTCAAATGAAACAAAATTCTGTTATCTAACAACTGCTCAACACTCTTTTCTTTTATCCTTTAACCCCTCTATACAAATCTATTTGTCTTATGTTCTGCTGTAAAACCTCTGTTCTATGTAAAACACACAGAGAAACGTTCTATATAAAGAAAGTTTATTGTTGCGTCGTCTCCTCTCGTGTTTGTAGCTCCTGTTTCTCTGCAGATGTTTGTTTGCAGATCCGACACTTGTCAGCACACACACTCCGAAAGTGTGTGGTTATGCATGTTAGCATGTGGCAGGTGTGTGTGAGGAGTAGTTGTGCGTTCAGGATGTAAAGAAGAACATGTGCCGTGCACTGGTCCCACACACGTCCCGTGGTTTGTGAGTCTGGGTCAATGGGACAGAGACATCTCACACCTGCACTGGAAAAGCTCCAAATGTCTAAAGTACTCCTCGTTCACTGAACTGATCAAAACACAGAACACTTCCTTCATTCTTGGGTCCGGGTCTCATTTCAGACAATATTTCCCATATAAGGTCAGAGTTACACCAAGGACTCATACGTTCATACAAGGTTGTACAGTCATAAAATATCACTGGGGTCAAATGATGCAATAAATCATCTCCGGTAAACACAGACCTGAACATACACATATAATGATATAATGATATGATAATATGATGATATGATAATATAATGATATAATAATATAATATTATGATAATATAATAATATGATAATATAATAATATAATAATATGATAATATGATAATATGATAATATGATAATATGATAATATGATAATAATAATTTACATGACAACATTGTTCTGTTCATGACACCTTCAGTGTCAAAGGAGTAAAACTATTTTTTTAAATCACACAAATCTTTTTTAATGCAAATATGAATATTTCATATTTGTGTTTATTTGTATTTTCATATTTGTATTTTTATATTGATTTTTTTTTTATTTAAGATTTAGCCTTTTTTAACTTCAGTGGATTTTTATTTAGCATTACCATGATTCCTCAACTTTGACATGGATCACCACTAGATGACGCCATCACCAAACAAATCTACACAGACGAGAGGGAGAGGGAGAGAGAGAGAGAGAGAGAGAGAGAGAGAGAGAGAGAGAGAGAGAGGGATAGATGGATGGATGGATAGGCAGACAGACAGACAGACAGATAGATAGATAGATAGATAGATAGATAGATAGATAGATAGATAGATAGATAGACAGATAGACAGACAGACAGATAGACAGATAGATAGATAGATAGATAGATAGATAGATAGATAGATAGATAGATAGATGGATGGATAGATAAATAGATCCTCTGAGGATCCATCCAGATACAAATCCCAAAACTCCAAACCTTTGTTGAGATGAGTTTGTTTGAGTTTGTTTGAGTTTGTTGAATTCGTTTGTGTGAGACGTCAGTGTGTGTTTGTTTTGTCTCTGTGTTTGTTTGTGTGTGTTTGAGTTTGTTTGGGTGTTTCCTTCCATTGTTTTAGAACCTAAATCATTTATATAAATGCTGCGAGACATGTGAACAGAATGAAAGTCACCTGAGAATCTCCTGTGATGTGATGGTGGTGCTGGAGACACAGGAAGTGAGGTCAGAGGTCGCCCTCAGTGTTCAATGCTCTGTTGAATAAACGCTGCAGTTCCTTCCAGCTCTGTGTTTAGTGAAGAAGGGCCCCGGGTTTCCTCCCCAGCGCGTCTGTGCCCGGGTGGAGCTCCTGCATGTCGGTGGTTTCCTGTCGGAGCCTCGGTCGAGTTTAAAACGTTTGCAGTTATTTTCATGTGCAGGGCCCACGTGTGTGTGTGTGTGTGTGTGTGTTGTCTTTTATGATGTGATGTTCATCCTGTCAAATGTCAAGACTTGGTTTATGTTCTATCTTAAAATATAGAAATAATATTTGTAGAGATTCTACCTTGTGACACACTGTACGAAAATAGAAATGCAGTTCTAGAGAAGAGTGAAGAAACGCCTCCTCCTTGAAGAGCTCCTCCAGGAGTTTGGTCCTTCAGTTTCTTTCATGCTCTCCTCTTGATCTTTCTTCTCTTCCTCCATTTGTTTCCTTTCTTTCTGTTGCTCTTCTAGTTCGGTCTTGTTTTTATTTAGTTCCTCCTTCTCCTCCTCCATCTTTCTTAATTTCATATTCCCGTTCTTTCTCGGTGAATTCTGCTCTGCCGTCTTCAACGAGGCTGAAAATAAGTTTGAATTGTTTCCTGTTGTTTGCCTCCGTTCTTTATTTTTAACTTGTGAAGCATCTTTTTATAAGGTGCTATATAAATAAAGTTCATTATTATTATTATTACAAATGAAGAGTTTATAGACAGTAAATATTTTTTAAAGGATTTCCCTCGTTCCGCTAATAACCTGTCTCATCCACCCAGCTGCTTCCTTCCTTCACCTCCTTCCTTCCTTCCTTCCTTCCTTTCATTCATTCATTCAGACAAAAGATGGTGGTTAAAAAACATCTCACAGGAAAATGTCTCCGCTCATTACTCAGATAAATCACAGCAGAATAGTGAAGTTTAAACCCTCTGATGTCATTTAATCACTTTAATCATCCTCTTATATATTAAATTACTTCGTGAGGTCAGAGTCAGGTTCAAGAACAATGAGAGCAGAGGAGCGATGACTGGAAACTGAACTGGATCCACTTTGTGTTTGACAGGCAGCAGCTGTGGATTGTGTTTGAGGACGTGAAGCTTCTGTTGCTGCCACTTTTAATTCACCTCCGCTCATAAACGTATTATTTCATCTTGTTTTATATCCTAAAGAAACAGATTCACATTAATAATAGTAATGTTGACTGGCCCTTCCTTCCTGTCGCTGTCTGTGAAGCTATATTATATTATTAGCTATTTAACTATATTATCAAATGTTTTTTATATCACACCTGTAATCATCAGTGTGAACATATGTAACCCCCCCCCGAGTCCAGATGCAGCGCTGGGCCGACCGCTGCGCCTCCATCTGACACTCCGAGCTCATTATGGCCTAAAGAGGAAATCAGTGAGGGACGGAGGTCAGAGGTCAGTGGTGTAAGTGTGTCACAGGTTCGACTCCGCCGTTTGATGCCACATGTAGCCTCGTGTTCCCCCCCCACCCCCCGGCTCTGCTCCGGATGTCATTGACGTTAGAACATGAAGAGCCAGCCGTCAGGGTTCGAGTTTCAAGAGCCGCAAGTCAAGAAAGTTCATCTGCTGAGCCACGCTGAGAATCGGTCGGTGATTGAATTACTCACTGGTAATTAAGTCAGAGAAGAAGAAGAGAAATGGACAGATGGTGGGGGCACACTGAAGAAAGATGGGGGGGCAGGAGGGAAACAGTGAACAGTTGTTCTCAGGGAAGTTGAAGACGTTCTGACCAACTCTTTAACCTTTGACCTTCAGAGGATGCGAGGAGACATATTGGATATCAAGCAGTGTGGTTGTGATCATAGTCCACGATCAGCTGCCTCCACCACCAGGATCAGGATCCATCATCTGGATCCACCATCAGGATCCACCACCAGGATCAGGATCCATCATCTGGATCCACCATCAGGATCCACCACCAGGATCAGGATCCATCATCTGGATCCACCACCAGGATCCACCACCAGGATCAGGATCCACCACCAGGATCAGGATCAACCACCAGGATCAGGATCCACCATCAGGATCAGGATCCACCATCAGGATCAGGATCCACCATCACCATCTCTCTCTCTCTCTAACTAACTTTTCTTCCTCTGAAAACTTCAACAACATCAAGTTGACGGTCGTTAGTCACTTTGAGACCGGACGTAAAATGAGACTTCAAAATAAAGGTCTAAATTTACAGTAATATTGGTTAAAACCATGCTGTGAAGAATAATTGCATATTATCGTCTATTAAACTGAAATATAAGTAATTGGTGCTGTACCATGGAAATGCACAATGACGCAAAATGTCCACAAAGAGATTCAAAACATGAAAAGTGACAAGTACAACAACCATTAAGAGACAAAATATGAAAACACACAACAACCCCAAAGAGACATTTCAGAGAGACAATGACCAAACAGAGATGCACAACTATCATAAATACATCTAATCATGTATAAAGACATGAGAGACAACAAAGAGACACAGAATGTCCACAGATACATGCAGAGTGATGTAAAACCAGCCAGAGAGAAGATATAATACATACAACTATAATTTAGAATATATAGAATATCAGGTGAATGTTTTTTATTCAGTGTTTTATCTCTGAGTGTCTGGAGGAAGTTGTGTAGCTCGATGATGGAGGAAACTTTCCTCCAGGGAGCGCTCCTCCTCCTCTTCCTCCTCCTCCTCCTCCTCCTCCTCTCCACGCTCCAGACTTGCAGTCTCTCCAGCGGGACACTCTCACAGCAAACACCCCGCCGGTGGTGAACCATCCTCCGGGCTCCTCTGCTGCCGCTCACCGGCCTCCGTGTGTCCCTCATCCCGCCTTTCGAACGACTCTCCCCGGCCGCGTGTGAGGAACCAGAGGCGGGGACGACAGGGATGGAGCTGTCCCGGTAAAAGTTGGTTTAAGTCTCGCACCGACCGGAGCCAGCGGCCGTGCCCGCCTCAGAGGCCATGGGCTGCGGCTTGAGGAAACTGGAGGACCCGGAGGACAGCAGCCCCGGGAAGATCTACTCCACCCTGAAGAGAGCCCAGGTGGAGACGAAGACAGACACCGTGCTGGAGTATGTGCTGCTGGACTTCAGCCTGGAAGGTCAGACACGTCCTCCATTGCTTTCTACGGTGTTGTGGATAATCACGATTATTAGAGATTCACCGGTTTATCAATTATCGGACTTCACCAACCGAACCAAACTTTAAATATATATTCATTTCATTCTCATATGAACTGAACAGAATATTCTATTTCTTCAGCTGGAACCAGAAAATATTTGGTAAAACTAAACTCAACTTTTCTGTTAATGAACCCTTCGATGAATCGACCGATCGCTGAGTCAAACTGTTTTAATGTGTGACTCCTGAATCAACAGCTGATCCACTGATTGGTCACTGGACAGGAAATAGATCTACACAGTTAGTTATATTGATCAATTGGTGATTATTTTTATGATCAGTTAATTGATCTGGTTCCATCTTCTCCAGAGTGAACTTTTGATCCTTTTCTTTAGTGCGTATGAGGGTGTTTTTCTAGTTTTTTGTGGCTTTTTCTTGATCAACAAAATGATCAATCATCAATCAATGTAGACTGAATGATCATGTAAATAGGCTTTTATTGATCAATCAAGTCATTCATCGTGCAAAGAATCCCACACTCGATCTTTGTTAATTAAATACATTTCACTTTTGTCACAGATAACAGCTTGAATTAACTTACTCATTAAATGGATGAATGATCAGATGATATATTGATATTTTCAGTCATTTTGATTCCTCTTTAATTAAATAATGATTAATGAAATAAAATAATCAGTAGATTAAGTCAATTATCAGCCGTCTAGTGTCTGATTGACGATCATATCCATCATAGAAATCTCTTTTCTTTTTAAAAAATGACTCAAAACAACTGACTGATGTTATTTTTCTGTGACAGACCAGTGCCGCTGTAGATGTGTGAGCATTAAAAGATATAATTAGTTGCTCCAGTTTATTTATGACTCTATCTGCAGAATCACAGACCTGTTTGTCATAAAGGAAACTGTTGTTCCTCGTGAAATCTTAATGCAGATAAAGGCTCTTGAGTTTTATTCAGTTTTTCCGATCCCTCACTTTAAAATAGACTCGTCTTGTTTCCTCATCGGACGAAAACTGTTCCTCTTTGTTTATTTGGCTTCAAAATGCTCCTGAACAGACAAACAAACTATTTACGACACAGTGTCACTTTATTATTCCCACGGGAGCCGTGTTTCACCGTGCTGCTTGTAACGTGCAGTAAAAAGCCCTGTAGCCAGACGGCAGTTACGTCGAGCTGGAAGAAATCTAGAAACATTCGGTCCACACATCTTCTGGAGTTTGTGTTTCACACGTGAAGCAGCAGCAGCAGGAGATTGTTCGGGGTCAGACTCGTTCACAACATCAGGGACATGTGGGGAAAATGCAGCGGGAGGCAGGAGATGACGAAGAAATTCCGCTGTGGAAAATCATGTGTTTTTGTTTACAGCACATCCACACCGACGAAAATGTGGAATCTCCTCATCTTTCCAGGTTGACGTCTTCATCCTGAGATATTTGTGTTGTTTCACTTTCACCTGATCAACGCCACTTTTACCAGAGCACTGAAAGGAAACGTTCGCAGCAGCCGACTCGGACGTTTCATTCGAGGTGTTTTAAATGTTACGTTTTTATTCTGAAGTCCTTTCACGTCGTCGTTCTCTTCACCTTCACAACATCACATCATCAACTCTGGACCTTTCCTAGCAACAGGCCTCGTTTGTTCAGCCTATCTAGAAATAGGTCACAAGGTTTTTTTTTCCTGCCCTCGGCCAGTAGCCCATCTGCACACACACACACACACACACACACACACACACACACACACACACACACACACACACACACACACACACCTTCTCATGGTGAAAAAAACCCACCTGCTGAGATCTGGAATCTGATTTGAACATGTGTGATAATCTGAGCGTTGCCGTTTTTTTCAGGGATAATCCTTCATCTGACGCTGCGGCCGGCTGTTTTTCACTCTGACCTATTTGGAAGGAAATGGTGATTAAGTTCTGAATGGAGGCGTCGCCTGTGAACAGCAGCCGACAAACTAATGAATCACAGAGGAAAGTTGGCGGGGGGGGGGTCAGGGAAGTTTAGTCTGTTTCCCGCCTTCTAATGACTTTCATCACGTTCTGTAACTTTGTGACAGGAACCAAAATGGTGGCAGGAAGTCAGAGTCTCACATCAGTGGTGAGGCCTCCTGTTCACTTTCAGTCTGCCAGGTTGCGTGGTTGACTCCACTCGGTCGTAGTTGACGCATCTTCCTCCTGCTCGCTACAACCCGTCTCCTCCTCCTCCTCCTCTTCCTCTTTTTATTCACTGTACATTTTCTCGCACCCCACAAAAAAACTCCGGTCCAACGTGCACACCCTCAACAGGACGACAAACCACACGACTGATTTCCGTCTGCGTCACATGCTGCACATCTACGACACATGATGTGTTTTGTTTTTGAAGCCGATGGAGGATTAGCTCACCGAGCACGTTGTTCTCTGGTATATGACAGATGGTCGATGTGGAATTTAGCACCACCTACTGGCCCGGCATGTTTGTTCGAGGTTCACGACCTGTGACGTGATGAAGAGGAAACTCAGCGGATAGCAGCAGTGTGAGCGGATGAATGTGACTTTAAGAACTTTGAGTGGTTAATAAAACCGAACGCCTCTGGAGTCATCGCTGCGTCCTGAGTTCGTCTGTGACTTGATCTGTTAAATCACATTTTATGAGGGAGAGAGAACACGTGAGTTTTCCGACCTCTTGGATCGTGTGATTGTTCGATGGTGAATGTGTGATGACACATCTCAAAGTGTGAGGACTTTAAAACCACAGTGATTCCAATCTCAACCAGTCATGTGCAGTCTGCTGATTTATCCTCCGAGGCTATAAACTGTTTACTTCAGGAAAACCTGTGTTAGGATTTGATTCAAAAACAAAACTCTGTGTAGGTTCAGACAGAAAAGTTTCTTTTTGCCAAATAAAAGATGGAAAAAAAAAGCCTTTAAGTGTGTTTCCCTGGCTGTGAACCAGATTCAAACCACCAGGCTTCATTCTCACTTCAAACCACCTCCATGGCTGAGAGGACATTTGATGTCCTCCCAAATAGACTGAAGGTTTTCTCACCTCTCAGAGGGAGAAGAGCCAGAGGTGTGGAACTGCACCGACAAATATAACTTTCTGTTCTCAGCAGAAAAGCGCAGATAACACAGCTCAGTAAACTCAAACAGATTCTGGCTGACGTGAGAACGATGGTGAAGGTGCTCACGTGTTTTTTGTTTTGGAGCATGAACAACACATCTGTCCGTACATTCCTGTCGAGCAGCTGGTCTGCAGACGCCCGTCAGGTATCAGAGCTCTGAACGTCTCCTGCTTACCATTCCTGTTGTCGGGAAACTTCCCGTTGAGCAACTGGACGTGTAGTTGATGAGGTTTCTAACATGTGACACTGGAAGAACACAAATATCTCAGGATGAAGAAGAGGAACTGTACACGCAGAAGACGAAGACGTCAACTTGGAAAGACGAGGAGATTCCAGAGCGTTCGGTGATAAGGGCGGAGGCCGGTGTGGACTGATCTTCCCCCGGTCATCAGTGAATGTTTTTATTCCGTCCAGAAGATTGAGGCTCATAATATTAGTATTTTACAAATATTTTATCTTCCCACAATAAAAAAATATGCTGATCACCTTAATGTAAAATAACAGAAATGGAAAATTATGACTCCTCTTATAGAGCGTCACCATCGGTCTGTAGTGGCCTCGTCTCTCCTTGACATTGAGACACACTTTCATCTGCCTCTCACACACACACACACACACACACACACACACACACACGCTCTCCAGCCCCCCCATGGATCCCAGCACTCTGCCCAGTAGCAGCAGCAGCGCTCCCTCTCAGCTTGGCCTCATTTCCCTGCGTCCGAGCGGAGACTGGATGTGAGTCCTGGAGCCACAGGCAACACATCAAAGTAGCTAATGGCTAATAACTTCCAGAGCTGATGCCTGTGGGCTCACGGCCACTGAGCTGGAGAGAGAGGATGTTTCCGTGGGAAACGTTTACCGTTATTGATCTTTCCTTCACTCCAGTCAACAGAAGCATCAGTGCTTTTTCAGGTGACGCAGCCTCAGATTAAAACCGTGCGGGACTGTGGAGGAGCGTGTTCCTGGGAAGACGACAACAGAATCTTGTGTTTCTTCCCTCGGCAAGTGTTTTAGTGCCCGAGGGTGGACGCTCCGCACTCGGAGCAGTGTTCATGCAAAGACGTCAAGGATTAGAGGAGGATGTGAAGGGAGCGCAGCAGAGGCAGGTCAGGAGGAGAAGGGAGGAGACGAGCTGGTGTAACCTGAAGTGACGTGTGTTCATCGCAGGCTGGATGAACCGAGGGAGGGACGGATGAAATGTCGGTTAGAAAAAAAAAAACGAGAGATGAATCGTAACCTTCTTTCAAATCCACCGAGAGACGATTGTAGGAGAGCGTCGGCCTCACATCCAGGGATGATTCAGGTTCCTCTAATCTCTGTCTCATCTGGAAATGGATTATTTCAGATTAAACTCAGTATTTTGATGATTAAATTCTAGAGGAGATTTGAAGTCGAGGCAGAACAAAGCTGATTAATCTCATTCAGTCATCATGACGCCTGATGCATGTTGAGCTAATGATCCGAGACAAACACATGGTTCAATGTCTCTGTATGAACATTTGGTGTTTCGCCTTCTCCTCAGAGGAGTTGTGAGTTTTACCTTCATCGAGCCATCAAACTGATTTTCGATGAATTACTGTGTTTTGTACTAGATTTCATCTTCCACACAGTATGAACTGGAAAACGTGAAGCAGCTATTTCAATATTTTTACATCCGCCACAGAGGATTAGGATTACGCAAAACAACTACTGGACGGATTTCGATGAAAGGATGTGGTGTCAGGAAAGAACTCAATACATTTTGGTGTGGATCTGGATCAGGGGGCGGATCCAGGAATTGTTGATGTTAAATTAACTCCAAAAAAATGCAAAAAGACCAATTAAAGATAGAAAACAGCCACAAACTTCACATAAAGAAGCAAAATGTCTGCACACAAACAAAACCACCAAGATGCAAACTGGTTACAAACACGCGGGAGTGAATCCAGACTCTTTTTTTTTCACTTTCTTTGACATTATGAGACGTTTTTTTCAACATTTACGTTGATTTATCAGGCAACAATTCAATTATCTTAATATAAGAGATATAACTAAATATGATATTTATGAGTTTGTGAAATCTGCTGCAGAATCAAATAAAAAGAAAACAGTTTCACCAGGAGACTGGACGCAGGAAGAGTTTCTTTCAGATCTGGAGGAGCGGTGGGCGATCGAGGTTTTGCTGCCATTTCCCCTCCGTTCCACTGAGTGAGGATTCAAACGTGTGTTTTGGTCTAAACGATACGACGTGAGCATGAATATACGTGCTCGTGCTAAACGCCGACATGTCGCTGCTGCGTCGAGCTTCAGCGTCACAGAGCCTCTTGTTTTCCTCCTTGTTGCCAGGCAGCTTTCTCTACCTCACACCTTTTTGAATTCTCTCTCTCTCACAGACTCGTAAAATCCATCTTGTCGCCTGTTTGGCTCTGAACCCTCCTCGGTCACCTCCCTGTGTCTCCGTGCCCTCCGTCAAAGACTCACCCCCCCCCTTCCCCCCTTCCTCACCCACCAGTTCCCACATCAACCCCCTTTTTTAGCCTCTTTGCTGGTCCTCGCTTCCTCCTCCTCCTCTTTTTTTTTTTTCTTTCCCTCCCTCTCTGAACAGAGGCCCGAGTGTGTGGGGTGGTCAGGCTGAGTGGCAGCAGGATGGGGGTGAGGGGGTGAGGACTGAAAGCAGGGGAGGAGAAAAGACTGAAACAAAAGCTTTGGTTTGAGTTGTGTTGAACATCAGAGCCGCTGTTAGTGATCCACGGTTAACTAAAGGAAAGGATCTTTTTATTATTTATACACTTAATATACGACAACAAAGAGACACTAAGGGAAGAGATACCCACAAAGTGTGTCTCTTCTAGAGAGAGGGCGGGTGGGTGGGGGGGCTTTGGATATTTCTCTCTGTGACCGATCGATTGGTTGAAGAATCTGAAGGATTCCAGCTCTGGTTTAACAGAAGCTTAATCACTGAGTTGAACAGGTCTCATCGTTCCCTCAGTGGTTTTTAATTTAGAGTTCGTGAGATGTGAACAGATCTGGGCCCCGTAACCTGATCAGCATCAGTTGCACCTTTCAACCTGCGACCAGACGCCCCCACTGTCGTGCACGAGCCAGAAAACGGTTTCAGATTTGTTTGAATCTCTTGTTGATCCCTCATTCCCACACAGTCGTCCACACGGAAGCATCCGCCGTGTCCACCAGCTGCAACATGCAAACCCCGTGTTAAATTTAAATTCACCTCGAGCGTTGTGCAGTTTGGGGTTTAAACCCACAGGAATTCCAGTAAAGTGGAGCTGTGTCTGTGCGGCCTCTGGTTTACTGGTCTCATTCAGGTCTTTAGTCTCATAATGGAGCCAGGCGGCTCATTCAGGGGGGCAGCGATCTCAGCTGTGAGCTGTTCGCCGCCATCTCTGGGGTGTTTGTCCGTGAGAATGTTGGGGGGTTGTAGTGAGGAATGCTGCCACACACACACACACACACACACACACACACACACACACACACACACACACACACACACACACACACACACACACACACACACACAGGGCTTCCCAGTCTCATTCCTGATTTGTCTTTCTTAATCTTGCTCCATCCAAAATGCACAACTCAGTGGAAATGCTTTAAATGGACTTTCCGTCTGTGTGTGTGTGTGTGTGCGTGTGCGTGTGCGTGCACGGGGCACTCAGCCAAGCCTCTCTGTGAACAGCCACTCTTTGTGGACACAGGAAGTTTGATGGTCACAGAGTTTTAAACAAACAGCTCGAGTCTCGTTCAGCGCACAAACAACCCACTGAGCTCCTCACACCTCCTACTGGTGAGGGCAGGGGTGACACACAGGCAGAAACGACTTGTGACGCAAATAGATTTAACAAAAACTTTTTTCTGTGCATCTTCTTACAACTTCAGTGAAACCAGGATAATGACACATGATTATCTGCTCTGCAGTAGAAATGTTCCTCCAGCAAGATAAACACAAACACATCGATCTGAAATGTTTCTAAATGTAAAATCACGAACTGAATATTTGGCCGTTGCTCCTCTTACAGGGACGTGTGAGCACCGGTCTGAGAGCTGCAGCGAAAACCAGTCTCCCCACATCACAGGCCACAGCTGCAGCTCCTGCTCTAAAAATAAGAGAGAGAGCGGTGATGTGGTGTTTCCCTCAACATGCCTCCTTTTCTTTTTTAGCTCAGACAGACCTGACATCAGTGTTTGAAGCCGACGGACTCAGGATATTAAAACTCTCCGACCAAGCAGGCGACGTCTTTAGTGGCGGTGTCTGTGATTTAGTCATTACACAGGAAGTAAGAGATTCCCACAGTTTGTGATAAAACTTGTGAGGTTTGAAGCAACTTCAGCCTCTGCACAAGTTCAAAACAAGTTTCACATCTGACTTCAAACTCGTGGTGATTTCACTGTGACCACAGAGAAACTCTCTCCCGTCAGCAGATGAATTTTAAAACAGTCTTCGAGTATCAAACTGTTCTCGTGCATCTTTCTGCTGAGAGAAGGAGGAAGAGGATTTTTAAAAAATGATATAAAACTGAATTCTCACATTTAACATGAGCACTAAACAACACTCTCTGTTTCACACCCTTGTCGTCCCTCTTTCCCTCCACCCCTCGCTCCGTCCCTACAGGCAGCCGTCCGACGGTCCAGTACGTGTCGTCGCTGTCCGAGCTGCCTCAGGCCCTGCAGCCGTACTACACGCAGGGCTACGTCCTGGCTGCCCTGCACCCCATCATCCTGTCTGTGGGTCGGACGCGCTCGATGCCCTTCAGCCTGTTGTACCGCGCCATCCTGGCCCGACCCAGACCCAGGTACACGAGTCCCGATCCTGAAAATGTTCATCTGGTTCTTTAAACTTGACCCTCAGCGGATGTACAATAATCAACACCCTGTCAGTTCCGGGGTTAAATCCTTTTCAGAGATCGATACAGATTATTGTACACGAGCTGTGTGCGACACACGCTCTCCCACTGCGCCCACACACACGCCATCACACTGTCGAGTAAATCGATGAATGATACATGAAGTCAGCTGCATATTTAATGTAAACCTCTGGTAGGAGGTCAGACGTCTGGAGAGGAGGGGGACACCGTGTTTTGACTCGTGATTTTCTATTGGCTGGAATCAACCCAACAACAGAGGTCCCTCAGCCAATGACGTTAAAGTGTCTCTGATCGCTGTGGTTTGACTGGATGAGATATTGCAGCCATGATAATTAATAATGATGATAATTATTTGTTAAGTACATTTCATACAGGGGGTGTGGCTAAAAGTGTCTCACAACAAACTGAAGAGAATAAAAAACATTGAAACTGTTAAAAGAAGCATCGAGCAGAAGGAATAAATAAAAGAATAAAACGAACTAATGAATGTGATCTTAGTTCTTTGTGGAGAGAGTCCCATGATTTTGATCAGTTAAAATATGTCTCTGCTGCTGATTTTCTTATTTATGTGAATGTTTGTTCAGAAAATGACTCACTGACTTAATTATCTGGTTGAATTTTAGTTTTATTCGACATTCTAGATTAATTAATTATTGGAAGTTTTATGCCGACGTTAGTCCAATATTCTCTCTGAGGCAGATTGAATTTGTGAAACTCTTGTTTACTCTCCGTATAATGACTTTGACAGTAGCTGCTTCTCGTCTCCGGCTGAGTTTGTAAATGATTCATGTTTGTGTCTGAACCTCAGCGACGATTACAAGTGAACTATGAACTCTACAGCTGGACCACTTCTGTGGGTTCGATGCCACAGAGAGGCTCACTGTGCGTGTGTGTGTGTGTGTGTGTGTGTGTGTGTGTGTGTGTGTGTGTGTGTGTGTGTGTGTGTGTGTGTGTGTGTGTGTGTGTGTGTGTGTGTGTGTGTGTGTGTGTTCAGTAGGCAGACGGCGTCCATGTGTCACAGTGTCCCGGTGCTGAAGGTGGAGGAGTGGCCTTTACCCGGCGACTCGCTGACGGGCGACACTGTCAGAGCGCTCATCGACCGGGTCAGTGATGTTTCCCCCTGCCTAGCAACCGTGATGATTTCATATTTTTATATATATATATAACACATGCAGTATTCATACTTTGTACCCATACCTGCCTATATACATATAATATATAATAATATAATATATAATATATAATATCTCCTTGTACATAATGCACTGAGTAGTTGGTTGCAATCTGCAGCTTCACCTCTAGGTGTCACCAAATCCAGACACTGAACCTTTAAATAAAGTTTCAGTAAAAGTACTGGCAGCAGAATGGACTGTTTGTTTTTCTCTCCTGCAGGTGAACAGCAGCGCTCGAGGGGGCGTTCGATTCGTGGGCTCGGTCCTCCAGCAGGTGAGCGGGATCACGAACGGCCGGGTGCACAGTCCGAAGAGGGGCTGTCGCTCTCCCCCACGCTCGCCTCCTCGAACTCCGCCTGGAGACGCAGAGCTGGAGGAAAACACCTACAGTCCTGGTGAGACCATCGCTGCTCGTCATCACGTCGTGTTTGACGTTTTATCTTTGAGTCTAAGTTTCCTCCTCCTCTCTCCGTCCAGACTTGAGGTTGCTGGTCTTCTTCCACTCCTGGGCTCCAGGCTGTGCTCCTCTGGACTCGCTGGCCTGTCAGTACCACCAGGGGGCGCTCTCCATGCGGGTCTCCAGGAAGGGTCAGGTGGTCAGCGCCCTGGAGGCCGACTGGCTGGAGCTGACCACCGCCTACTACCGCAAAGGCTGGTCGCTGGTGGACTCCTTCGTCTACTGGGACACGCCGAGAGGTTGGTCTGATGTTGGTCGTGTTCATTGTATTTTTATTAAAAAAAATTATTTTATTTTTAGAGTCACTGAAGAGAAGTCTGTGTCTCGCTCTTGAGAAAAAGGTTTTACTCTTTCTTCTCCTTCTTTTCTCTGCATTTTTCATCTTTTCTTATTAAAACTGATTCACACACGCTCGTATAAAAACATCTGTCTCTTCCTGTTGGTGCTTCTCTTATCCACTGCGTCTATATTTGGAAACGTCTTCCCGACCTTGGTGACCTCACTTCCTGTTCAGCAGATCATCTGAGGACCTCAGAGGCCTGGAAATTATATATATATATATATATATATACACACACACACACACTCTGACTCTTTCATACTGGAGCCTGACTGGTGCAGGATCTTTGAGACTGATGCAAAAATCAATATTTGAGGGTTAAAACCATAAACCTGCTGATTTTGATTCATTTTAAAAGAAACCAGAAGGATATGAGGATCCGTTATGTTTGCAGAGAGAGTCAGAATCAGCTGTCACAGTCGATTACGTCTCATGTGCACAGCTGTTGAGAAATGTGATGTCAGACTCTGAGAGGGAAGTTAAACCTCCTGGTGTAATACCATCGATCATCTTCTGTGCAACACACTCACTGTGTCTGAGATGTGAGTCTCAGACAAATTCACCATTCAGAACTAATCCCCCATCATTTGATGTCATGTGATCAGTGACGTCATGAAGAAGTCAGAACGTTGTACAGGGCGGAGGCTCGTCATCATCTGTTTAAAATGATGTCATCATCAAATAGCATGATTACAAATATAAAACAGTTTTTCATTCACGTTTCACTGACAAAGTGAAACAATATCCAGGTTGTGATGTCACTGAATACTACTATCAACGCCTCAGCTGATCTGTGATCAGGGATCGGCGGAGGCGAATCACTCTTCAGGGGATCAACAGTCCAATCGTGATAGATGTGGAGCACCTCCCCTGCTCTTATGAGTTATTATTATTAACTCTGACACAGATTTGTCTAAAATGAGGTTGAATCAACCCCCCACCCCCCCCGCTCCGCATTCACACACAGTCAAATCTCTTTCGAAGAACTGGGTCATTATCAATCCAGCGTCACTTCCATTCTCTCACCGACGTGTTCCTCAGAGCTGAGAACATGTGATGTGTTCGCTTCCCGACAATGAAGGTTGTGTAATTAATTGTGTGTGTGTGTGTGTGTGTGTGTGTGTGTGTGTGTGTGTTTCAGGTGAGCCGGTGCCCAGATCACTGGAGGGTTTGTTTGTTTATGAGGAGAGAAGCACGTCTCCTCCTGCCAACGACACCATCGTGGTCGAGCAGTGGACCGTCATCGAGGTCAGTAACAGACCGATGTCAGTTGACCCACATAACGAAAAAAAAACACATTATCATCATAGTTTCTTTTCTCTTTTGTGCTAAAGCGACGGTTAAAGATGTCGTTATTCAGGTGAACTGAAATTAATCTCTAGAGTCTGATGACGTCACGGCAGTGTTGGTCTCCCAGATGTTTTTGTGCAGCACTGAGGAAGAGGAGATGCTCCGTCACCAATTTGAAAATGCTGACCTCTACTGGCCAAACCCTTGACACTGCAGCCCTTTAAAACCAGTGGCAAAAACAAATACATTCGTTTTAAAAATTTTACAACATGTATTTCTATGTAACATCTCCACCTTTAGGTTTGAGTTTTAGAGGAACCGACACAAAAACGATCAAATTAAAAAAGACTCGAAGCAGCTAAGATAGTTCAGTAACTTTTTATTATCTCCACGTACGTTTCTGTATCTTCTTCTTCTTCTTTCGACCCATCTGTCGGTGTCTCCTTTATATGTTTGTTTTCCTCCAGAGCTCCAATGTGAAAACAGACTACGGGCCCCTTCTTCACACGTTGGCGGAGTTCGGTTGGCTGCTCACGTGTGTGCTGCCCACGCCCATCATCCGACACGACAGGTGAGCTCAGGACTTCCTGTATCCGCGGCAATGATTCTGGAAAAATATATCTCTGTGATCGTTTACGGGGTCTGCTGCGAATGGATGCTGTTAACATCCCTCTGTGTTCAGTGAAGGGAACCTGGCCACCAAGCAGGTCGTGTTCCTGCAGAGGCCCGTCAGAGGTCCGACAGCCGGACAACAGAGGAACCAGGTGAGAGGAATGATGGGATATGGAGTCCGAACATTTAGAAGACTGCTACCAACAAATTGTTTAAAACCTTCGTGTGATTAGTTTAATGGAATTTGGTGAAAACTGTGATTATTATTTGAGTCGTCTGTCACCAGGGACAGCTGTTCCTTATGTGGCATCACTGCGCCCTGCTGGACAAAATCCAAACTGCACGTCACAGAGTCAAAACATCCTAAAGTCTGTGTAAATCCTAAATCTGGTCTGAGTGGTTCACAAAGAATTAAGTATCTAGAAGAGGAGAGTTTAGACGTAAACCAGGGAACTAACAAGGCGTTAACATCTGTCCCGAGAGTTCAAGTGATTTCCAGGTGAGATTGTCGAGTCCTCAGAGTTGTGATCTAACGTGCGTCTCCTGTGTCCAGACTCTACCCGCGCGCAGCGACGTGTCCAGTCGCTCTGTGAGCCGCTCGGTCAGCAGCAGCGCCGCCGTCCCGCCAGAGGAGCTCTCTCCCACCGCGGGAGGCATCGGCGGCTTTCCCGTGTTCGGAGGGGGGTATCCCAGCGCCCTGTCCCACCTGGAGGAGAACGGCTTCGAGCAGGAGGAAGGGAAGGCCGAGGTCACGTGTATGTGAGCAGGAAAACGGATTTAACTTTTCCTCCAGGAGTTTAACTTCAGGATTCAAACAGTGTTGGACTAACGGAGAAAAAAGACTTGAAGTCTCCACAGACATCAGCCGTTGTGTTACTTTTAAAGCTCTGCACTTTTTAAAATGTTTTTATTGAAGCCATGAGGTTTTGTTGAGATGGATCTGTATCTGAAACTTTACATAGAATCACACACACACACACACACACCTATGAAGCACAAACTGATTTCTGCACGTTATGGAATCAACACTGGTGAACAAACGAGGGATTCACCTTTTTTTTTTTAAACAATATCACTTGTTGTACTTTTTGTTTTTTGTTTCACACATTTTTTTTCTCAATTGAACAGAGAGAAAGTTCTTCTCATCTCCATCCAGGCTTTTGTTTTATGCTTGAAGAAGTTTCAACACCTTCATATCAACCTCAGGTCAGACTCCGCTCTTCTCCTCCAGAATATTTGGTACTGACAGTTTGCAGGCTGAGGTCTGAACGGTGCCGACAGTTACTACGACCAGACGATGTTAGACTCCTCGTCATGTTTAATCTGACTGTTTGAATCATTCTGGAAATGGTTTATATCCACTCATGCATTTGTTTGACAGTATTATTTAATATTTGTTCGGCTGCTGTTGGTGTTACGGTTTTTTTTTTTTTTCCTTGTTTAATCTGCTGCTTTTTTGCTTTAGAGCGTAGATGGTACTGACGTGTCCTGTTCAGAGAAACCCACCGAAAACATTTTATATTTTACTCAATGTTGGACCAATCCACGATTATACAAAATCAACTTTGAGTTGATCTGACTGATGTATTTTTTGTGCTTTTTAAAAACTAGATTTTACACTTGTCTTGTTAAAGGTTTATATCTTCAGCAGGAACCTGTGGGCTCAGTTTCACAGAAGAATTAACTCAACGCACTGACTTACTGTTGGTTTTGGTCATTTCTTTGGACTTGTTGACAACAAGAAGGTCAAATAACAGTCGTAGATACGTTTCCAGTTATTTCTCAACCAACACAAAGTTCAGTCTTTATTCAGACGACAGCAGTTGAGCTACAACTTGAACAACTTTACCTGCGATTACTATAAAGTGTTTTTCTTTCCAGGAAAATATTAAGAGATGATTTGGAGAAGGGCATTAAAAATAAATCGTTTTTTTAAAACCATTCATCATTAATGACGTTATGGCAGGAGAGCAAATGTTAGATCTGTTCTTCTAATGCTATGAAAGGGATTTTTTTTGTCTTTTTGAAGACACAGTGTTGAAAATATCTTCAGACATTTTCCCTCACAACTGGGTTTGAACTAATTGTGATGCAGGAGGAAGTTTAGTAAAACTAATAAGTCTTCGTTGATGAATCTGCAGAAATCTCAAGATGTTAACGTTAACGATGTGACCAGAACACTGACTCCTCCTATTTGAACAGCAAATATTTGGCTTTATTTTTAAATGATTATTTTATAATCAGAATAATTAAATTTTCTGTCCACAGAAGAATTAACGTGAGATTTTCCAGTGAGTGACACAGTGCCCAGGTTTAAAGTGGTTTCATGTAACCATGGTTATATGTATATGATGTGTTCATCATCAGGTTTAATAAATGTCAGTATTAATGTTGACTTTGTACATTTTGCTTCGTTTATTTTTTTTAAACTCAATTATCTCAGTGTTCATTAAAATGACTCATTTACGTCCTAATCAATCTGCAGTTTGACGTCAGTGTCATCACATTCACACAAATGTTTTCAATTTCAATCTACATCCATGCTCACACACCTGCAAACAGATCACATGACCATTCACATACACGTGTCATGTGGTGTAAACAGGAAGTAGCTCGTTCACTCTCTTTCCAGAATTCTTTGTTTCTAGGATTAAAACCAAATATCACCAAAATATGAATCCCTTCAAAATGCCAAATTTTTTTCAAAGATTCACCAAAACGTTTTGGTTCGTCTCTGACCCAAGCCACGCCCTTTCAACCGTTTTCATGGTAATAATAATTCTGCTAAACAGACGAAAACATCAGGTAAATAAAGTGTGGATGTATCCTCATTGATATAAAAACCAGCGATCTGAATAATAGGTCTTTTTTATTAACAGACATCATGTAAATGTCGACAGTAACAAAATTTTTTAGTCCATTTAAAAAAAAAAAAAGTGGGTTGGACTGACAAGACTCCTCCCACAAAATAACTTAATGAGGGAGGGGGTAAAAGACGGGAGGTTGTGCTCAGATACTTAAATGTCGCCGATGTTCAGAACTTCCTTGTGGCATTTACTCGTCAAATGTTTAGATCGGTAGAAACCGGCTGACAGCAGCAGCGTCAAGGAAAGTAGAGCATCAGGCACATTTCACACGGTTTTAAATGGGGGCATGTCACAAAGCAGGATCAGAGTTAGCCAACAGCCTTCTACACGCTCCGAGACGTCACCTCAGAGACCGAGGAGGAAGAATATCCGACTGCTAGTACACGTACGAAGCTAGAGAGATAAAGATTTTTCTTTGTTCACTACCACACAAGCCACACACCTACATCGTGTTTTAAAAGCATTTTTACGTGAGCGGGCGAATTTAGAGATCCGTTTCATGGGACACCCCCCAAAACAGGCCGGTGGGCAACACAAGTGAACAGAACAGGAGCAGACACAAGAAGTGAAGCACCATCAGAAAACATGACAGTGAATTAAAAGAAAGAGGAGGGGGGGAGGGTTATATACAGAGGGGGGGGGATGTCAGTGTGTGTGCCTTTGTCAACAATACAGGTCACCATGGTTACGTAGGTTTTTTTTGTTTTTTTGCAAATCCAGCTGCTTATAGTAGTTTAAAGAAAAAAGGAGTGGGGCTGTATCCAGAGACACGGAGTGAATCTGAAAGAACGAAGAGTGAAACAGAAAATATGTCGTCCTGCAGACGTGACTGAACTCTGCTCCCGCTCTTTAACTTTACTTCCTTTGAGATAGACACAGGTGACGGGGGAGGAGGGACATGAACAGTGTTACTGGACAGGAGCCTTAATACACTGTAGTGTGTGTGTAATGTGTATACATATATATTCATGTGTGTGTGTGTGTGTTCCGTGTATGCAGGTGTGTGAATGCGTCTCCTCTGTAATGTGTAGATATTTCGTTTTCACACATCTCCCTTATGGCAGCAGCTGCATCTCAGGCCTCGCTCTCCCCAGCTGATGACGTGTTCTGCACCTCCTCCTCCAGGATGGGCACGATCAGGTTGTCCTTAGACATCAGGTTGTACTTCATTACGAAGCGTGTGAACCGGTGACACAGGAACGTTTCGTTCTGCACAGACACACACACACACACAGATCACAACTATGAACCTGCATCCTGATTCTTCACCATTCTGCTGGGTTGACACTGTAAAGCTGCTTTCAGACACGCACTGACATTTCCGACATTTTCCAGTGGGAAAGACAACACAAATGTCCAAGTCAGCTGCTTGGACATTTTCCAAACTTTTCCTGCCAGGCCCTAGAAAATTGTCCATGTGAGAATACAGCAGCAAAACGGCCGGAAAATTCAGAGTTAGCAAGTGTTGTTTACGTATTTAACACAACAGATGCATGACTGTTCAGTATCTTGCCCAAGAACACGCAGACGGGGAAGTCTGGGATCGAACCGCCAACCTTCAGTTTAGAGGACGACCGTTTCACTCCCTCAGCCACAGCCGCCCTAAGAGCACTGCATTCATTATTAGCCGAACAGAAGCCTTTTCCAATGACACCTACCTCATACTTGTCAAATATCTGGCGGTGGTGAAAGTAGGCATGAGAGAATATCCTATAGATGCGACGACAGACAGAGCCAAGTTTAGCCACCGATGACTCTTTGATGCTCACCCTAGAACGACAAATCAGACACCGAGCTGTTAAAACTGATTATTCTCTGTTGGTTCATCACTACGAGCCAAAGCTTTCAACTTATCACAATGACATGTAATACTCTATGCTGCAGGTGACTGACCTGCTGGGGAAGTATTTGTTGCTATTGAGAAGACAGGCAGCTCCGTCCAGCGTGTGCCTGGTGTAATCAATGGCAGGGCACTATGGATGCAGCAGAACAAAACACACACACACACAACTGTGAGTAAGAGCGGTTTCTACTTGAAATGTACACAGAGGCAGATACGAAGAAATCCGACTCACCTCTTTGGGTGTCTTGTGGGCAGCACATAAAAAGATCCACTGCTCTGTGGCCGTCATCTGGGTGCAGGTGTCTGGGTGGCACTCGCTCTGCAGGAGGACAGACAGACTTCACTGCAGCTGAGAGTACACAACATACCTCTGAACCACTCCCTGCACAGGTAGCAAAAACTAACTCTGCTCGTTCCTTAACAACAATGCCAGGCACAAAGGTTTGTTCAGTGTGATCATTTACCTGCAGTTTTACAGCTAGTCCATTGAGCTCCAGACAAAACTGCCTGCAAACAGGACATAACAATGAAAGGAGAGAACATTCACTCTCTTATCTATCTCTTGCATAGACCTGCAAATTTCCTCATATTTGGCATATCTGATTTCTTCTACACATCCACAACTGCTGCTCCGTGTTCTTCAAATGTGGGTTGACTAACGCAGGCGAACGAGACCATATTAAAACATTTACTAAAAATGTATTATTCCCCCACTTACCTGAGGTGTTCATACTTCCACACCCCCTCATCCTGACCCTCCGGAGGTTCCAGGATTTTGTCGATATTGGAGCAATCTGATCTAATGTTCTGCTGGATGTACTGAAACAAGAGCCATCAAACACGTATTAGTAGACACCCTCATTCAGCCACAGCAATGTATCTCTACTGACTTCTATCTTCTTCTGACCAATTTCTTTTATCGTTAGTATATTTTTAAAATTTGCTTAGCATTATGTCTAAAGGCACCATAAGCTTTTTAACAGTAGGATCTCCTAAATGTAACGTACTTGAAAACAGAGGGGCAGACAGACTTATTACTCCTACAGGGACCGTCACTTTTTATTAAGTCTATCTAATAATACATCAACATAGACAGTAGAGAAGTATAGAAGCTAACTTGTGACTACTTTAACAGTTAATTTAACAATTTTGGAACAACAGTTACTACCCTGCAACTATCTTAGAAGTAGAACTATCCTAAAGCTGAAATAAAAATCCAAAAGAGTCACATACAGAGTGCAATGTTCAGGTATTAAAGTGCAGATTAAAACCTGTTATCAGTCTAAACATTAACATTTAACTGTGTTGTTTATGAGTCATGTATTAGTATTCATCAGCTAATGTGCTTTTAGTGATGAGATTGTTTTTTCATCTATTCTGCAATAGAAACAGCAACAAATCAAAACTCATCATATAAATATAGATAAAATGAAAGAAAGGATTATGTAGCAGCTGACTCATGCATGTGACTTTATAGATTTTTACGTCCACTCCAAATGAAAAGACTGCACTAGTGTGCCATTCTTTAAAAAGACCCAACATCGCCACACACCTGTTGGACAGCCAGCGTGCTGTCCATCTCCTCGAATGATTCATCCGGCCAGTTGTAGAAGTCCTTCACATGGAGGGAGGACAAATTTAGTCTCCAGGCAAAGAGAACAAAGTGGACTGAGGCTGAGTACATAGCTGTTGCACAATATTGACCCACAATCACTGAGCAAACACATGGACATAAAGTTGGTGTCTGATTTGTCAGATAAGGAGAAATTTAGGGGGAAAATGAAAATACAGAGCAACTGATTGAGACACGCTGGTTAAAAGCTAAACATGTTCGGATGTATTTCGTTTGTGAGGAAACTACATCATCTCTACAATAAACAAGATAAAGCTTCCTGTTCCTCAGACATCAGATCATGTGCAGATGAAACCAGACTCTTCAGATCTGGACTTTAAAACCAGAGGAATGAGAATCTGACTGCAAATGAAATCACAGGTTGTCAACTGAGAAAGTTTGATCCCACATTAAAATGGTGATTTCACAGCTTCTGTCTTGAACCCACTAAAGTAAAGAACCTGGAAGAGTCTGAATAATGTTTAAAAAAACAGTTTCGTGTCAGTGACACTTCGGAATCAGAAGCTAACTTCAGAGACGTTTATCAAAGCTGGTGTGAATTCACTACGCGACGCGTGAACACGGTGACTGGAGGGAGGTGGAAGAATCTGTCTGGAGAACTTTAACGAGGAAACTTTTTTTTTAAATCAAATCTGACAATCTGTGTTTCTCTCAATCCCTCGCAGCTAAAATGCTAACTTGTCGCTAGCTGGCTCGATAGCCGGGATGCGGCTTCTTCCTGTAAAGCTAACGAGCATACGCGGCTAAACACCAACATGGCTAGCTTCGTGTGCTCGTGGGGACGTTTCTATCCTTCAAGATTTTACTTCTCGATTAAACTCGCAACAACGAAACCGAACAGGTCTCCGGGGGGAAGAAGCGCAACCTCGGCTCGTCTTCGACACGACTCCAGGAACTAGACGGAGGAGCAGCTAACGGTGCTAACTTGGCCGGACGCTTCCAGGTCCGGGCCCTTCCTGTGTTTTGTCCGGGACCGAGTTGGGGATCGGGGACGTGTGGAGCAGAAACACGGTTCAGGTGAAGCAGCGTCCCCGCGTCTGTGTGAGCGACGTGCGGGGAACCACGCGGCGAAGCTCCGGCGGCTGGAAACAAACCTTCGCCTTGGTTCCAGGCCGATTCCTCCTGAGAACTGCAGAACCCTCCGCCATGACCATCTCGACAGAATACCCGGATGTTCGTCAGTGGCGCTGTTGTCGTGTCGGTGATTCACTTCATGGTAACTGTACTGTACTGTACTTCATCTGTGTACTTATACTGCACACCAGTGTTTGACTTCGTGTGTACTTATACTGCACACCAGTGTTGTACAGTGTGTGTACTTGTAGCGAAGGTATTTTCATTATTGACAGGTCAGAGAACTACAGAGAGACAAAGACACAAATCAACTAAGAGACAAATCCACAACAACTGGAGACTCAAATCAACTAAGAGACAACTACAGAGACTCAAATCCACAAAGAAGCAAATCAACTAAGAGACAAATCCACAAAACTGGAGACTCAAATCAACTAAGAGACAACTCCAAAGACTCAAATCAACTAAGAGACAAATCCACAACAACTGGAGACTCAAATCCACAAAGAAGCAAATCAACTACAGACTAAAATCAACTAAGAGACAAATCCACAAAACTGGAGACTCAAATCAACTAAGAGACAACTACAGAGACTCAAAGACACAAATCAACTAAGAGACAACTCCAAAGACTCAAATCAACTAAGACATAAATCCACAACAACTGGAGACTCAAATCAACTAAGAGACAACTACAGAGACTCAAATCCACAAAGAGGCAAATCAACTACAGACTCAAATCACCTAAGAGACAACTACAGAGACTCAAATCAACTAAGAGACAATTACAAAGACTCAAATCCACAAATCAACTAAGAGACAACTACAGAGACTCAAAGACACAAATCAACTAAGAGACAACTCCAAAGACTCAAATCAACTAAGACATAAATCCACAACAACTGGAGACTCAAATCAACTAAGAGACAACTACAGGGACTCAAATCCACAAAGAGGCAAATCAACTACAGACTCAAATCACCTAAGAGACAACTACAAAGACTCAAATCCACAAATCAACTACAGACTCAAATCTACAAAAGGAAAATCTACAGAGACTCAAATCTACAAAAAGACAACACATCTACAATGACTCAAATCCACAGACAAAAAACATTTCCATGGAGATAAAACTGTCAAATTGACAGAGACCCACCAGAAGCACAGAGAGAAAAACATTCATAAAAAAGACTTAAGAGACAAAACTACAGGGACACAAAAATGTATGACTAGAAGACAAAAGGAGTCAAAAATCAACTTCATATCGATGTGACAGACACAATCAGCTCAGGGACACAAATCGTCTCAAGAGACATCAAAATCAACACTGGATTTATAAAGTTTACCACAAAGACACAAACGTTCGGTGTCTGTGTCCAGGGGTCGTCCACATGCTTCTGTAGAGCTGTTGATCTATTATAACGGTTAGTTTACATTCTGTTGTTTGAACAAAGAACAAAAACTCTTGCATCAGTTTGTCCAGTTTTATTTGTCATTGTTTTGAGATGTAGTCAAAAACTACAGAACAAACTTAATACACACAGCTGTAGTGAATATTATCAGGAGCAGCATGAAATCAGGAGACAAGACGACAACGATCGACAGTTCAACTTTATTATTGTAACAAAATGTGATCAGAATTATTTACAATTGAAATAACATAAAAAAGGGAAAAGTCAGACAAATGAGGCAACTGAATTTCTTCTCTCCGGGCGATGACAGGGACTTGATGTAAAACAGACTCATTCAGTGTATTTGCCGAGGATGTCTGCATCACGGAACAGGAAATAGTCCTGGAGGACAGAATTATAAAGCGACAAATTAAACCAAGGAAGAAGACACAACAGAAACAAATCCTAACTGATCCAGTTTGAACTTTACTGTACCTTGTCTTCCAGTACGATTTTAGTCCCACCGTACTCTGGTAGGAGAACTTTCTCTCCAACCTTCACACTGACGGCCTGAATGTCTCCTTTCTGAAAAAAGAAAAAGTACAGCTGGTTGAAATGGGGTTCATTATACTGAGCTTAATAATATTATACTGTAATTTATATATACATATGTGTATTTACTAAATAAAATAATTCCTATAGAGTCGTTATTAAATCTGTTTGACAAAGACATAAATCTCCATGTGTATAGAACTTGAACATGATAAAGATAAAAACTGAGAATGACCTGGTTGACAGATCCAGGTCCGACGGCCATGACGGTGGCCTGCAGCACTTTGCCTTGAGCCTTCTCCGGCAGCATGATGCCGCCCTTCGTCACAGTCTCCGCAGTGAGGCGCTCCACCAGCACCCGGTCGAACAAGGGCAGGAATTTCCTGAAGGCCTGGAAGAAAAGAAGGAATGAGCCGACGATGATCAAGTTACACTTCAACAGTGAAACACCAGAGGCAAGAGATTTGATGTGACAACACAAAGTGACCACTAGGGGCTGTGTTGAGTTAAATACTGGCTCTGTTACACAAAACCCACCAAAGTACAAGTTTGAAGTACTTTAACTCCTGGTCTGTGTAATGCTACTTACAAATCTCACTCAACTAAAGTCAAGACAGATATAATCAACACTACATTCATTTCACAAAAACTGGAACTAGTTGCTTTAAAAAATAAAATGAGATTTTGTACTCAAACGAGTGATTTCCAGGATTGTTGCATCCACATTTTAAGTACATTTCCAGTTAATAATCATGTACTATCACTTTTTTGAGTACCAGTACATAGTACTTCATAGTAATTATCCACAACAATATGGCTGCTTCTACTTGAGTGAAGCTCTTAGATTCTTGAGTTAATCGTTAACAACTGTTAACAGAAGTATTCAGATATTAACAAACGTTCCGACTGAAACAATTAAAGTCATCCACTAATCAAACAACTACAATAAAAATGAACAAGTTTAAGTTTGACTTAAAATGTGCTTGATTCCACAGATCAGGGTAAAACTCAAAAATGATTAATCAGCAATTGTGGCTGCTCTGTTGTGAAAGAGGGAGGAAAAGAAAGACGAGTGATAAGTGTACAGTCAGTGTGTAAACATTAAAGTAGAAGCTGCCTGTGTGAAGACAACGTTTCTTCATTCAGTTACATTTCACCGAGCAGTTTAATCTGATTTAAAACAGCAGCTGACGGCAGTTCAAACAGCAGCAGATGCAGCAGTGGCCTTGGTTGAAGGTCGTCTGGGGAGGAGCTGGAGGAAGGTGGGGGGGTAGGTCTCAGTTTACTGAGGGCGGGGGTCACTGCAGTTATCCTTCATGGTGACCTTTAACCCTGCGGAGGGGGAGGACTAGGCCTGCTGACTGATAACCTGGAGGCATCTCAGGATTTCAGTTTGAACGACCTCAATTGTGATGAAATGTCCTTCAGGATGTTACCATCGCTAGATAACAGTCAGGGCCGGTCGGTCTGGTTTTCCAGAAGCTTCTCTCTGTTTGTTACACGAGGTGGTTTGAGGAGAACCAGTTGCATAAAACAGTTATGAAGATGATTCATCGGCTTTATTTTAATCATGATCAAGTTATTCTGGATATTGTGCAAATATAATCAAGCATTAACATCGATGGTTTGTTAAATTGTAAAAGCAGCAATAGCACAGAGCAGAAAACTCAGTTTCAAGATAGAGTCCTCCATTAAGTACATCAGCATTAAAATACATTTAAAGTACTAATGATTATCGATATTGTTTATTGGATTATAATTTTTGCTGCATTCATGCACATATTATCTGAACGCTGCTCAATGGTTTCATTAATGTTGGGTTATTATCTAAAACAGCATTACTTTTAAGTATTATTAAGTAACTGACAGTCACAGACGTAACGGAGCAGTTATGCAAGTAGAACTTTAATGGGGCTCCACATTAGACAGTTGTTTTATTAAAGGCAGCAAAGAAAAACAATCTGTTTTAAAATGGAACATTAAAAACAGTTTAGTTTCCTTCCATTTGCTGCAAACATTTCCTCCATCACACCACGTGAGAACTGGTTTCTCTGTATGATTGTTCCAATTTATTACAGTTTTATCAACGACTCTGATTCATAAGTCAATTTCCACAATAGTGGCCAATCGGTGGACTTATGGATGAATCAGCAGATTCAGATTTCAGTTCTAGATCTGACATTTACAAGCAAAGAGGCGTGTGTGTGCAACAAGCAGGACGTTCTTAATTCTGCCTGACAACATGTTTACTGCAGATCAAGAGATTTTTAAAAAGAATACTAACTGTGATGTGTCCGGACACTTCACTCACTCATTCATTCATTGCTCCATGTTTTTGCTGCAGCGACTGAGGAGTTTAATTCTCGGCACATGTTCAGTGGATGGTCCCGCAGGATCCACTCGTCACGAGGTTGTCGGTTCGATCCCCGGTGACAGACACCGAACCCCCCCCCCATACTCCCCTTTAGTCTCCTCCGTGTCTCCACAGTTTATTCAACACGGTGATAAACGTGAGTTTCACCTGTTTGACCTTGTCGGTGGACGTTAACGGCAGCTAACGTTAGCCGCTAACGCTAACCCCCCGCCGCAGGACGGATGCGGGTCTTTTGTGTTCCTCGCCCTCTAAGCGTCACGGTTTCTCAAACGTCTCTTACCATGTTTCTCTGGACGTGTTCGCGGGCTGAGAGTCTTCGTGGAGCGGCTGCCGGGTTCCGTGAGGAGCGTGGATGGTCACACTGAGCCGGTTCACGTCCCACACGTGAGGAGGAAGGTTCCAGAACGCGCATGCGCAGTGAACGAGGCGGCCGTTTCTCTGCCTGACTGAAAATACCCGGAAACCGGCAGAAAGCGTGAAAAACCCTCATTTAAACAATTAAATCTCATCGAAATCAATCAAAACATTCACAGACGGGTCTGAAAATATCATCCATTTGAGGATTTTTGACTTTTTTAATCGTTTAAAGCTGGAGCAATATTGCACAATGTCAACTTTGACCTTTTCGTCCCCTCCAATGGTAGGCGAGAAAATTCTGGAAGCGGCCGCCCCGGAACGAGCATAAACCGAGTAACATGAGGTTTAAACACTATTTAAAAATGTCGTTTGCACAAAACAAACACACATGGAACCGTGTTAACGACACGTGGACACGTGAAAAGACGCGGGTTGACGTGAACAGCTGATTAAACGCAGACATTCGCAGCGGGAGTGTTGTTATTCATGGTGCGGGGCGTGCCGGTAAAATCCCCGGATGTGCTGGACCATGTGCGGTCCTGTCTGTCTCACACGCTCCTGTCCTCCCTGCGTCGGTTATATCACGGACTCCTGTCGCAGCTCCAGCGTCTCCACACCTGAAGTAAGTCCCGACATCGCTTTTAAAACATCATCGCACCGCTTCCCCGCGGTTTAGCTCTTAGCTAGCTCTGCACATGTCACGCCGTCCCCCGAGGACACGACGACGATCGGCTTTTAATTCCGCTCGGAGAAGACATTTTTTTCCATCGCGAGCTACAAGGACATGTTGGTTAAAATGTCCGGTTGTCTCTGTTTAAAAGTGTGAATGAAATGCCAGCGCGACGTTTAACGTCATTGAATCGGGGTGTGTGGTGTTTTTGGACCGACGAGCAGCTGCAGACCGGTTTGGAATCAACTCTGTTATTAATATTTAATAATTCCACCGGTGACATCCACAGTGTCCTTCGTTTAAAAGCACGTGGGTGATGATTGATCGGAGGATTCCACTCGGGGATCTGATCAGGGATGAGGAGGCGCGTGCTTCTGCAATTTGACCTTGTGACTCGCGACCTGACGAACGCACGTGGGTTCTCTAGGAAGTGGGTTCGGGGATTAATGTAATAATCAGTTTAAAACCTATTTACTGTGATCATTCATTTCTATGAGCAGATCCAGAGACTTACAGCCTTAAGTTCTTTTTACTCGCGATGTGAAACGAGTGTGGTCAGTAGTGTAATTAAAACCAGGTCTTTTCTATTAGTTGCTTCTATGAAAACTTTGATAATTTACTTTCAATTAACAATTTAATCAGAGATCAACTTTATAGATGAACAATTATATCAACGGACCGGTAGAAATTAAGTAATCAACTTTCCAGAAGCTGTGAAATCTTCACATCATCAAAAGTGAAATGTTTCGCAATGACTGAAACATTTGATCAATCAATGTGTATTTTCTTTTTAATGAATGAATGGACTAATGCTCCCTGCTGTCAGCTGAACCTTCACTTACCTATTGAACAGGTTCTGTCCAGTTAGAACCACTTTTTCTTCTATCGTTTATTTAGAACCAACCAAACAGCACTTCTACAAACAGAGGAGCCTGAATAACATCTGTGTCATTTAAGATTTCTTAATATCTCTGTAACGCAACACTTTCGTCTCAACCTCTGGATTCGTTTGTTGTTGCTTTTATTTGGAATGGAAAGATCCATTCATCCGAAAAGCGTCTGTCAGGTAGAGAACGAGGTGATTTAGATACCAGATGACAGTTTTTCCTGAGGGGCTTTGGGAAAAACTGCCAGATCCAACTCTTCTTTTTAATTCTAATCTTTTTGTTTTTATGGTTGACTTTGCTTTTTAATACTGGTTTCATGCACTTTTCAATCAAACACCAAACATGTTGTTACAGTATATTTAAATGTATTTAGCTCTTTTTCAGTTTTACTCTACATTATTGCTGCATCATTTTAAAGATCAACCATGTTTCCTTATTTCCTGACATTAATTTCCTGAGCAATTTATGAAACCCGGTGAATAAAACGCCTCCACTGTGCCGTAAGTGCAAGGTCATCCTGGGACAGAGTTTCTCCATCTCATTGATTCACTGGTGGGTGGGACGTTCTTCCACTGCTGACCACCGGGGGGCAGAGTACCCCTCTATCATAGATAATCATTATATAGCTGCACATGTTCATCACACAAGATTTCTGTGAACTTTCAGGATTATAGAAAAACAATTGTGCAGATTTATTTATTTACCTCCATCCTTTGTCTTTTTCTCTCCATAGAGATGTTTCGTCTACCAACAGTCATGAAGCAGGTGAGGCCTGTGTGCCGGGCGCTGGCCCCGCACCTCACACGAGCCTACGCCAAGGAGGTGAAGTTTGGAGCTGACGCTCGCGCCCTCATGCTGAAGGGGGTCGACCTGCTGGCTGATACTGTGGCCGTCACCATGGGTCCAAAGGTGAGCTTATCAATTAATCAAACTTGGGTGATACATATGTTTTCATGCAAGTTAAAGATGCTCAAATAGCTTAATCATTTTAGGCCCTCTTATGTTCACTGTTTTTAAAAAAAAAATCTTTCATACTTGTGTGAAATGAGAATAATTGTCTATCGTCTCTACTGGTTTTCCATCAAACTTTAACATCTTTCTGCGTTTCAGGGTCGTACTGTCATCATCGAGCAAAGCTGGGGCAGCCCCAAGGTCACCAAGGACGGAGTAACGGTGGCCAAGAGCATCGACCTGAAGGACAAGTACCAGAACATCGGTGCCAAGCTGGTGCAGGATGTGGCCAACAACACCAACGAGGAGGCCGGTGACGGCACCACCACCGCCACAGTGCTGGCCCGCGCCATCGCCAAGGAGGGCTTCGACACCATCAGCAAAGGAGCCAACCCGGTGGAGATCCGCCGTGGCGTCATGATGGCCGTGGAGACCGTCATCAACGAGCTGAAGGCGCTCTCCAAGCCGGTGACCACACCAGAGGAGATCGCACAGGTACACAACAGTTTTCAATGTAGAGCCCGAGTGATGTGGACTTTAGGGAACAGATGCTATCGATATTTAGCAATAAAAAAATTATACTTGTGTAAAATAGAGCAGCAGCTTTTTTACTTGCTCAGGTTTAACAATGAATTTTGTCTTTCAGGTCGCTACAATCTCAGCCAATGGAGATGTGGAGATCGGTAACATCATCTCCAATGCCATGAAGAAAGTCGGCCGCAAGGGAGTCATCACCGTCAAGGTGAGTTTCCACATTCAGTCACTGATGGATGGAACAAGACTTGAGGTTGCGTCACTTAAAACTGGTGAATAATCTGTTGTGATGTCTCAGGATGGGAAGACGCTGCACGATGAGCTTGATATCATCGAGGGGATGAAGTTTGACCGTGGCTACATCTCCCCCTACTTCATCAACACCACCAAAGGTAAAGATTCTCCTACGGTCGTCTGGTTTATATCATAATTTATTGCACCCGACTCGGTAACAAACACCATCTTCGCTCTCTCAGGTCAGAAGTGTGAGTTCCAGGACGCCTACCTCCTGCTGAGTGAGAAGAAGATCTCCAGCGTCCAGAGCATCGTCCCAGCTCTGGAGATCGCTAACCAGCACCGCAAACCGCTGGTTATTGTGGCGGAGGATGTGGATGGAGAGGCCCTCAGCACCTTGGTCCTCAACAGGTTCGTCCTGTTTGTTTACTGATCCCATTTAAGAGATCAGCTGTCCGCTCATGCTCCAGGTGTTTGACTAAGAAACCGAAAGCAATGAAATGTCAACGTCTTGATTTGTAGGCTGAAGGTTGGGCTTCAGGTGGTCGCTGTTAAAGCCCCGGGCTTCGGAGACAACAGGAAGAACCAGCTGAAGGATTTGGCCGTCGCCACTGGGGGCACTGTAAGTCAACTTCTGAAGTCTTTAAAAGCAAATTCCCTAAAAGGAAAAAAAAGTTGTAATATTGTTAAATTATCTGGATTATTTCAAATTATTTCTCTTTTCCTTTCTGCAGGTGTTCGGGGATGAGGCTCTGGGTCTGACCCTCGAAGACATCCAGGCTCATGACTTCGGGAAAGTTGGTGAGGTGCAGATCACCAAGGACGACACGTTGCTGCTGAGGGGAGGCGGCAGCCCCGCGGAGGTTGAGAAACGTGCACTGGAGATCGTTGAGCAGCTGGAGAGCACCACCAGCGACTACGAGAAGGAGAAACTCAACGAGAGGCTCGCCAAGCTGTCTGACGGAGTCGCCGTGCTCAAGGTGCGTCTCAATCTGACGTTCAGACAGTACGAGATGACGACCGCCACCGTGTTTCTCTTGAGAACAAGTTGCGATTCCTTTTGTTCCTGTTTTAGATCGGAGGAACGAGTGATGTGGAGGTGAACGAGAAGAAGGATCGTGTGACCGACGCTCTGAACGCCACCCGGGCAGCTGTGGAGGAGGGGATCGTACCAGGTGGAGGCTGCGCTCTGCTTCGCTGCATCCCATCGCTCGATAGCATCAAATCTGCCAACTCTGACCAGAAGATCGGTCAGTGAAACACATGCACACGCTCAGAACTAAAACTAACATTCTGTTCCTCTTGTTTAATAGTAGTAAATAATAAGTTGTTTGTTGCTATGACAGATTTCAGAAGTTTGGCTCCACAGAGAGATCAGTGTGGATTTTAAGGGGGGGGGGGTGTCACACCTTGAGATGTAGAATTTAAATTTCAAAGTTATACAGTTAAAAAAACAAATATTCATGTAGACTAAGGGTGTGTTCATGCATTTTGTTTTCTTAACTAACTACTATTTTTACATGAAAACACGAGAAGCTACAAAAAAGCAGCTTAACTGGTTTCAAACAAAAATCCAAATTTAGAAGTTGTACATTTTTCAAATCCTCAGTTCATTACGCTTATAAATTAAAGTCCGTCCCAATAATTACGAGCGAGTTAACGAGAGTTAAAGGGCCTGAAAAGATAACATGTTTTTAGTTTTGTGAATAAGTTCAAGTTTACCATTTATCTGCTTCCGTTCCATCCAATCAGGTGTGGACATCATCAGGCGGGCGCTGCGTATCCCCGCTATGACCATCGCCAAGAACGCGGGCGTGGAGGGTTCACTGGTGGTGGAGAAGATCCTCCAGGAATCAGCAGAGATCGGCTACGACGCCATGCTGGGAGAGTTCGTCAACATGGTGGAGAAGGGCATCATCGACCCCACCAAGGTAAAGTGCAGCCAATCATATGTTGACTTTTTAGTTTGTATATAATACATTCTTCTGAGAACTCTAGAACTCTTAACCTAGTCAACACTGCCACCTAGAGGTTAAGAGACATACGGCCTCTAAACTGAGCGAATAAAAGTAATTTCTTTAGCAGTAATGTTTTATTTTGGGTTTTTTATGAGTCAGCAGCTCTAAAGTTAATCTTGTGTAGTGAACATACAGAATGAATGAAATGCAAATAAACCTCGTATCGTCCGTCTCTACAGGTGGTGAGGACGGCGCTGTTGGACGCTGCAGGCGTGGCCTCGCTGCTCTCCACCGCCGAGGCCGTCGTCACGGAGATACCCAAGGAGGAGAAGGAGATGCCAGCCGGTATGGGAGGCATGGGTGGAATGGGCGGCATGGGAGGAGGCATGGGCTTCTAATCCGACTCTCCCGCCTCGATGCTGTACAGACTCGACGGGCAGAGTGATGCTGGAGGTGGCTGAGGAACACACAAAAAAACAAAATCCTCCCGAGAACCTGCAACCACCTCCACCGAAGCTCTGCCCACACTGACTGGCCATGAGTGTGTCGGAGTGCGACCCCTCCCCCCCCCCCCCCCCCGTATTTAACTCTGCCTCCTGCCTCTCAGTCCGGGTTTCCAGAGGATCCGACTAAGTCAGGAGGAGGAGACGCCATCGAGTTAAACCACCCGAACCGTCTTAACAACGAGCCGTCAAAAAAAAAACAACTCATCGTTCATCATGTCATATGTTCACACTGCTGTTCACTGAGAAGTCAAACGTCCCAAGAAGAAACTAACACAGTAAACGTATCTGATGCAAACAGAGCAGGGCCTGAATGAGAGAAAATACTTAGCTAGGAATGTTTGTCAGTAATTCTTTTGTCTTTGTAGCTTTTTTGTTAATTCTTTCTTATTTTATATAAATATCTTCTGTCTTTTTGTTTTCTGATTTTCCTCATATAATGATGATGTGGGTTCAAATCTGTCTTTTGATGTAATTAAACCAGTTTTCTTACAGAGCCTCAACATTTTCTGTGTCTCTGAAGTGACAAAAATAAAACCCCTTGTTCTTGACCACAGTTGGATGAAGTGTGCCTACAGTGTCACCGGGAGCCTGTTGAAAAATCTAAATGTTTACAGAGACGCCTGACGATCCTTGATTCGCTCTCGTTGTCGTGCCTCACGTTGCAGACGATACACTTTACAGCACACGTGTGATTGTTTGAGCTCTCAGGTACGAAATGAAAACCTGTGGCGTCGTCTCGCTGTTTAAACGCTGACCTACGTTTGTGTGACTGAGTTCACTCGTCTCCCCTCAACCTACAGAAAACTGCAGATTACTCCACAGATGTGTCAGTAGGGGGAGCTGTTATTCAACATAAACATTATTACTGCTGTGTTGTACGATGTAGACGTTGATTAATGGTGAATCTTTCTTTTTTAATTTAATAAATTCAGTTCTGATGTTGAGTTGTTTATCCAGCTTCTTTTTAATCAACTTGTCTCTTGTTTAAATCACGAGTTGAGCTTCAAACATCTTTGTAAACATTAAGTGGTCAATGAGTCACAGCACGAGGTCCATTAAATCATTTATGATGATCCTCAACCATCAAGTTTGTTTTCATGTTGACGTTTCTATTTTCATTCGCAGTTTGAAGGCTCAACATTCATGTGTGGTTAAAAGCTGAAGTTCATCTTAATCTTTTAAGATGAACTTCAGCTGTTTGAGAACAAACCACAATGTCCAGTTGAGTTTGAACTAAATCAGTTGTTGAAGGGACGTCCTGTTAAATCTAAGGTTTATTTAACCTGTGGAAAGAAGTCAGTCCCACTTTCATGCTTTATATCAACTGATGAAGATCATGAGAAATGATCAAAAGCTGCCACAGCTCTCGATCAATCCCTGAGTGCAGTGAAAGAAAATATGTGGAAATGATAATAATGAGAACAAGATTCTTTTCTACAGGAAGTAATTTTAACTCCAGAGATCCACGTCACTTTTCTCAGGAGATAAATCACTACAAGCTTTGACGTTGCTTCGGTGACGCAGGACAAAGGTCAAATCAAACTGTCTCTCCTCGGCTGTGACATTTAAAACCTTGAAGACTGACTTTAAACACAGCCGCGCTTTATTACGTCTATTCTTACCGCTCACATGCTCAAACTATTTCTGTCCAGTCAGGAGGTGACTGGACCCCCCCCCCCCCAACAAACACACACATAAATAAATCACACGTGAGTCCAGGTTTTTCTTTTTTAGAAAAAATACTTTATAAATCATGCAGTTGGTAAATCTTTCTGAACTTGTTCCAACTTTCAACACATCATCTTCCCAAGAAGTCCCGTCCCCCGTCCCATCGAGCACACGGACACAAACCCAGTCTCTTTAAAAGCAGTGTGTATTTACGTCTTGTGATCTCATTACCAATATTTACACTTTAAACTAAGTAATAAATACGAGTCTAATGTTTAAAAATAGAGATAAATATGCTGCCAGTCGGTCAGGAGGCACTCTGTGAGCGACGTGGGTTCAGGGCCGATGACCTCACTGAAACAACGTCCTGACCGACAAGACACATGCACGGCCTGTATTTGTTCAACCTCTCACAGTCTGAATCTGCACGGACACATTAACACTCTAATCCTTAATATCAAAAATAAAGATTATTTTCACTTACAAATGCAGAAGTGTCTTCACGTGAGTTTAGAGAAGACGCTCGATGTTGGCAGTTGAATAACGGCCTCTGTTTTCTGTTATTGTCATTATTATTGTTGTTGTTGATAACAACAGCATCAAGAATAGAGTCATTTTAGTGTTTTATCAGCATTTGAAGATCTGTCGATTCGATTTTCACTCACTCAAATGTGTCTCGTTGTTCACGCTCAGAAAACAACTGTGACGTTCAATGAACACAGGCCGGTGTCTCTGTGTCGTCAGCCAGTTTGGGCCCTTTACATGGACAGAGGGTTTAAATGTTTGTGTATTTAAAAGAACGCTTACACAGCTCATATTGCACAAGAAGTAAAACACCCTTTGCTGGATAATTCAGCAGCTCTCATGTCCAGCATCGCTCTCTGAACAACGAGATGAGCATAATATTGAGAAAAAAAACAGAGCCCTCTAGATAAAAGTTCAGCACCCAGAGAAGGTGTGTGTTTCGGATTGTGTACAGTTCATGTCGTATATATTCGTATATATGCGTATATGCGTCGTTTCGTTGTCTACACGTCCTCCTGCTCGTCCTCTTTATACAAAATGTCCAGTGACAGTGTCTCCACTCACTACGTGTTCTCATCATGTGTCTGCAGTGAAAAGCCTCTGAGCTCATGTCACTTTGTTGAGTTTCAAGTTTTAAACTTTGATGATGGAGATAAAAAAAACAATAATTTAGTCTTTGATCTTCAATATTCTGCTTTGTTGCTTTAAGTCATCACAGACGAGCATCGAGGTTTTAACACTTGGACCCTGGTCTTACAACAACTAGAGCTGCTGCTCATGTCATCACATCGTGAGAAGACTTTGACCTTTGACCTCGCTCCTGTACGACGACCACATGACAGTCACATGACCCAGACATGAGGACACAAGTTCTTGTTTCCATTTAAATGTTTTGTGAATGTGTCGTAACGAGCTGCACTGCTGTAACTACAGTTTGAATCTCCGCGGTTTGAAAACAGGAAGTCGAGGTCTTGATTACTTCCATTATCGGTGAAAGAATTTCTCGATTGATCCATTGATGAATGAACTGATGCAGTAGCTTTTGAAAGTGAAGTCGACAGCAGCTCAAGTGAAACAGTCAGTTAGAGCAGTGAAGTGAACGACTGGTGTTTACAGGTGTGATGACCCGACAGAGCTGCCACGGTTTCACCTCAACGCTCACAACCTGAGAACTCAGATTAACAACCAGGCACAGATTTATCTCAGAAAGTGGAAATGACTGAATGAAACGTTGAGCATGAAGGTGAAAGCTTGGCGCCGGATCCATGTCACTTATTAGGTATGAAATTGTTGGGAATGAACTTGGTCGTAGCTGTGAGAAAGGCACTGTGACTCTCAGTTAGAACACGGGTTGTCTTTCTAACACTTTCTCCTCCCTCATCCTTTCTGGCGTTGGCATCGGATATTTGTGTTTGCCTTTGGGGAGGCGGCGCTACGTGTGGTGAATCTCGTGGAACATGAGCTCGCGAGGGATGGGCGTCTCTGCGCCGTATACCTTGGAGGCGCGGCGCTCGAACGCAGACACCATCTGCTTCACCACCTCGTCGAAGAAGACGTGAGCGAGCTGAGAGTGGATGAGGGAACGGAACTCGAAGGAGATCTGAGGAAGAAGCACAGAGGATAAAGTTAGCAGCTGAATTTCACACTCTACCCACAGCAGAGGTCCTCAGAGAAACACAACACCTGCACGCATGACAAACTGACGCGCAGAAGAACCAACACAGGACAAACATAAGCCTCTCCAGAGTTTGTCTTTCACTTATGAAGACACACGCAGGACATGAAGTATAAATTCCTCTGTGTTTTTGTTTATAGCACATATTTAGCACATTATTATTAAAAGCTCTCAAATCTTCTTGTATTTCCACGTTTACATCTTCATCTGTGTCTTATCATGTATGTCTCCTCTTTTTCCTCCTAAGATATTTGTATTATTTTGTTTGCTTCCTAAGAAACTGCCCCTCTGGATAATTAGATCATCCGGACTTTAGTACAGGTCTGAAAGCAGCTACAGAGAAAAGGTTAAACCACAACCGCTCCCTCTGCTTTGAGGAAACTTTGACGAACTGTTAATTCTGAATCTGATTGATTCTCAATTTAAAACGATTCTGGATTCAAACATATGTGGACTCAGCATTAAAGGATCTTACATCTTCTTTCTTCTTCTCAAACTAATCAAATGGAATTTATAGCAATAAATGTTATCACCAAAATTACTTCTTGAAATTTGAGCAAAAATAGAGAAATGTTAAAGATCTTGATACATTTTTTTCACCCACCCCCACTTTTCAACCTCTCATAAATCTTTTTGTTCTACTTCTACAGCACTGCCTAAACTTACAGCAAAATCCACAGTGCAGGTACGAGGGTAACCCGGGAGACCAGGGCTGAAGCGCCAAACCGTCTCCAAGTGGTTGAAGAGTTTCCCATCTGAACAGGACGCCTGACAAGAAACAAAAACACCTTTACTGCATCTGGACTGTTAATGAGAAGAAGAAAGTTAGTGTGTGGTGAATCTGAACGAGCCTCAACAAGAAGAGAGATAAGTCGAGGATTATTTAGCTAACGAGAGGTGGGAGGCAGTGCCGTACCTTGACCAGGTGGGGGCGCACTGTAGTGACAAGAGAGTTGTAGTTCTCCACCACAGGAGGAAAGCCCACGCTGAGTTTGGCTTTGCAGAAACCAGATCGCCTAAACACCACGTCAGATTTCTTACACCAGGGAACAAAGAGGCGGTAGTTTTCCACGCCGGCCACCACTTCATATATCTCCTGCATGGAATACCTGCAGAGCGGAGGACGGGAGGAACGAGTCGTTAGCTCCAGTGGGAAAATACCAACATGCAGAGCTGCACGTCAGGAAGCAGACGAAGGTCAGCGTCTGTGACGTAACACGAAACAAGACTGACAAGGAACACGACTCACGACCCTGTTAAGTTTTCCACTAGGTCAAAAACGAACAGACAGAAAGAGAGGGAGGGAGGGGAGAAAGAATTAAAGAGGAAAACTAAATAAAGACAAGGTGTAGTGAATGAGAAGCAGATAATACGACTAGTGTTATATAAGTGCATTACTTCAGTTGAGGGAAAATAGCACGCTGCCACTTGCGTCTATTTATACAAGCAGATTTAGTGATTATGAGCTCTCTATGGAACAGAGGAGGACATTCAGTGCGTCACACAGAGACACATACGTCGGGTCTCAGCTGGTGGAGGCTGCGACACGCAGAACACGAACTCATGCTCGAAATGATCTTTCTGTTTGTGTTGTTTTGTGATTACACAACAGCAATAAACTGCTTTAATTGTGGGTTCATTACCATCAATAATAATAATAACATCAGCAGGTGTGTTCAATATAATTATTCCTGCTGTTCAAATCATCAAAGGTTTATTGTAACAATGGGGAACAAACTCCTCCGCCCTTGTTCTGTGCAAAAATAGATTTGAATTATTGTTACCGGTGAAGTGCCCATTGTAAACCTGTCTGTTTGGAATGTGCTGTTGGCAAAGCTGGTTTCTTTTTTTAAAAACTGTACGGAGAGCTTCCCACCTGCTTATTCAAAGTACGTAATTATTATTTCATGTATCACGAGTCAAAATGGCACCAAATTCGATTTTTGCATTTCCTTGGACCCTTAACAACACACGTGCCAAGACTTCCCTTTAGCATTGCATTGACAGCTAGCGGCGCACGTTAGCAGGAGAGCTGCAGGAAATGCTTCATTGGTTGCTGCTGCTGCTGCTGCTGTTGTTGTTGTTGTTGCTATGACAACAGTGGCAAGCATCAGGCATGCCCACCGTCAAAGCGTTACACGTCAGAGTGAGAGCTCACAAGAGTAAGAGAGCAATAAAGTCACAGATTACAGCAAGATAACACAATGTCCTGCATGCAGAGTACCATGATGTCCGTCTCCGGTGGACACTCTCGGTCAGAACTCTCAGTACGGACGCTAACACCAGGTCATGTTAAAAGCTGACGCGATAGGCTCACCCAATGATGCGTCTCTCTGAGTACTCCTTCCTCTTGGAGAAGGAGTCAGCCAGGTTGAAGAAGCTGCGGGCCGGCAACACGACACCACGCCCTGGCATGGCCGCACTCAGGAGGGGAGGCACCCGTGTCATCAGGATCCCACATGACGACAGATACCTGGTCGAGAAACAAACCAACAGGGTCAGGAAACGATCAAGATCTGGTTTATAACAGTTCTCAAGCATTTGTCATAAAACAGGTCAACAGGAAATGCCAGGAAACCAGAACAGAACAAGCTCCTGGACGCCTCGTTAACTTCAGAACTGGAGACATAAAATCTTTTATAAATACAGTCTGTGTCTGAAACCCCGCGCAGTCAAACCACCTGGACTCACTCGACCCTGTCTTCGATATGACTTCTTGTCTGCATTCATTTCTATATGTGTCTGCCTGCTTTCTGTTTGGCCTGAGGGAGAAGCTGCAGATTTAGATTATAGATAATAATGACTTCACTCTTTCACAACCACACGGTGCAGAAAGAATCTCGATGTCCAGCTTAAAAACATCACTTTTTCTTTACTAACGTTCTGACAAACTGAGTCCTGGATGACAAATCACCACTTTACTGGAGCAAATGTAAAAAAAAAAAGATCTGACTGACGACCGACTAATTGATTAATAAACCAATCCTGAGTCAAAAGCTCTGAGTCAGTTCCTCCCTGACACCATGAATGGAAGGACTCCTTAATCCGGGACGGGTCACTGAAGTTCATGAACGGACTCAAGTCACGCTACTCGTGACAGAAGCCTCCTGCTGAGTTCTGGCTGTGACCCACGGCACCTGTGACCCACGGTGTCCCTGGCAGCGGACGGTTTGGAAGCACACGTCTCTCAACACGTGGGTTCAAATGTACCACTTGTTACTTCACCGATTCATTTGATGTGATAAAATCACATTAGTCATTTGCCCAAATCCACGAAACTGAGCTTGACTGATATTTTTGGGGTCAGTGGTTTGATACTGATCGTAGAGAGTAAGAGAAAGGTCCATAGCTGATTTATTGTTTTTTTTAAAGAATTGCCTCTGATTTCTTAGACGTCGTTACAAAACCCTTATGACAAAGAAATATAATTGAGGCTTGATATTTTAAGTTTAACCATAAACTTTAGTTTTAAACAACCAGGAATAAAAAGAAAACACAAATATAATCAGATGTGAATTCAGATAATTAACATCTTTCTGTAGAATGTTAACATTAATACATATTTTGTGCATTGTTGTGTGCATATCAGCAAACACAGATATAAAGTCTGCTGAAGCCTCAGACCAGCAGAATCTATGATCCAACTGTTAAATCCTTCGTGTTCTACATGAAACCTATTGTGGTCATATATCTATCACATCATATCTGTCATCACAGGTCTGCAGAACTCTCCAAAGAAAGTAAATTCACTACGACCTGAAACGTGATACAGCTGACACATGGCAGTGACCTAAAACTGGCAAGTCCACTCGGGTGTGTAGTTACAGTCTGGTTGAGAAATACTCCTTCAGAGAACAGCGTGCACAAAGTCTGACCCCGATACGATGAAAGAGCAGAACCAGCATGTGACACAAAGAGAAGTGGATTAGAAACTGAACGTTACAAGTTCAAACATGTTTGATGAGGACGCTTTAAACTAACTATGTCACAGTGCAGACCATCTCCCCTTTCACAGACAAACTCTGATCAGCAATGTGTCACCTTCTGAAACATTGTGCCAGAGGTGAACTTTCAGTTGAGTTCTCCCTCGGGAGAGAAATGGCAGAAAGGTCTCATTGAAACTTACACCTGTTAGATGACGTGGAAAAACAGCCTCTTCTGCAGGCTGTTAAACCACAGATGATAATGGATGTGCCGAGATGATAGAAAACACGCTGCAGATGAAGCAGCTCTTAATAGATTAAAAAACTTTCTGACATTTTCACTAATTGTGATGGTTACAAGTATTGTGAAGTATTTCAATTGTCTGCAAAAATTACTTTTTACTCCATTTATCTGAAGGCTACAGTTACTGGTTATTGTGCAGATTACATTACAGTAGACCACACACACAAATGAACAGTTCATAAAGTAGTTTGTAGTAGTTCTTATCTTGATGATAACACATCTGCACTTTAAATGAGTTTGGATTATTTTATGATAAATATTACAAAGGGTCTGTTTGAATACTTGGCTGCTTCCACTAACCACCATTAAGCCGTGCTGCGATTCCCACGTGTTAAATTATGTGTAAGACCCGAAGTGACAACAAGAACAATGAGTAATTATGTTCCACTGACAGAATTTCTCCTCCTGAATAAAACTGCTAATATAACTAAATGCAAGGTTTAAGGTTCTACGGCTCTTTTACTTTCTGTTTCGCTCTGATTCCCCATGTTTGCAGTCTGCACATTGTGCTGCTGCTGAACTAAGCTGCTGGTTCTATTAAATGACTTTATGCTGTCAACACAAACACCTTTCTGTACAATGCAGAACAGTTCAACAGCAGCACCAGGTACATGATGAGCAGGTGTACCTAATAAACTGCACACTGAGTGTCTTCATGTTATCACAGCTGTGTTTCACCACATTATTTTCACTTTCTTGTTATCACGTGTCAACAGTTTGATGCATTCCACCACTTGTGTCCAGGATTATTTACAGTATTCATCAACATAAAAATTTATTTTTACGTTATTGCAGCTGTCGCAGTGCTGAGAAGTATTTATTAAAAGTTCGTACACAGTTAAATGTGGTGTTTTTTTGAAGTGTTAGCATGTTAGCATGTGCTCAGTTGAGATGTCACCAGTCGGTTTTGAGTCTCCTCCTGAATAAAAACTTATTCCTGCAGTTTCACAAACTTGACCTCGAGCTGTCTGATGCAGGGCTGAACTCTCTGACACTCTGCAGACTGACCGGGGATCAGCCGTGGTTTCAATCTTTACCTGACGTTGCTCCTGCTCGGAACTTCTCTGCTGACAGACGGAAACTGTTTCAGACACTGAGCCACTCTCCTCAGACTGTGGCCTCTCGCCATCTTCCTCTTCTTCCTCTTCTTCTTCCTCCTCTTCTTCTTCTTCTTCTTCTCTCTCCTGACAGCGGCTCCTTGGTCACTAAGACCCGCCCACTCTATCACACCCGCCCTAATCTCGGCCTCCCATTGGATGACGCGTCTTCTCCGAGCGTCCCCCATTGGTCGGTTCTGCCTTCCGTCACAGAGGCAGCTGTTGACGTCCGTGCCAGGCGCGTACACGAACGAGGACGCGCAGGAATGTCACGAGATGTTGGCTCGGGTTGCAGCGGTTTAAAGGGATGGTTCACCGAAAAATGAAAATTCATGATGTACTCACCACTATAGAACACTTTACTATACTGTACTGTACTAAACTATACTATATTACACTATACTATACTATACCTTACTGTAATATATTATACTATAGTGTACTACACAATACTATACTACACTATACCGTACTAAACTATACTATATTATTATATTCTGTACTGTGCTATACTATACTGTTCTAAACTATACTATAATGTACTAAACTATAATATAATGTACTATACTACACTATACTGTACTAAACTATACTATATTACACTATACTATACTATACTATACCTTACTGTAATATATTATACTATAGTGTACTAAACTAAACTATATTATAATATACTGTACTGTGCTATACTATAATGTAATGTTCTATACTGCACTTTAATATTCTATACTATAATGTACTAAACAATAATATAATGTACTATACTACACTATACTATACTACACTATACCGTACTAAACTATACTATATTATAATATTCTGTACTGTGCTATACTATACTGTTCTAAACTGTACTATACTATATTGTACTAAACTATACTATAATGTACTATACTACACTATACCATACTAAATTATACTATATTATAATATTCTGTACTGTGCTATACTATAATATAATCTACTATACTGCACTTTAATATTCTATACTATATTGTGCTATACGATTAACAAGATCCATTAAAGGGATAGGTCACCTAAAAATAAAATGTATTATGTACTTACCGCTATCATCAAGCTTTCAATTTAGCAGTAATACTGACGTACAGATGAACATGTGAGGATAGATGCAGCTAGATGAAAGTACATTTTAATTTAAGAGATATCTTACTAGATGTGTTATTGAATGCTAATTAATTTTCTCAGAAAAAACAAAATGTAGAGAGTATATGATTTTTAAAAACCATTATACATAATATAATCGGAAGAAATTCTCATTTACATTCCATACCAGCTGGTGGCGGTCATGCGCCAGATCGTCAACCAGCCGATAAAAACCCAGAAGAAGAAGAAGACCGAGAAGAAGAAGGAACACACTTCCGGTCTCAGGCTCCATCATCCACCACCAAAATGGCGAAGATCGCCAAAACGCACGAAGGTAAATCTCTTTCACGGATTAAACACGAACAGCGTCTGTTTGCAGAAGTTTTTGCTCGGGGGAAGAATCGCGAACTGTTTGTGTAACTGCTGCAGTGTCGGATCCACGTGTTGGTGTGTGAACAGGTCGGGTTTTAACTCGATGAGCTTCGGGCCGTGATGCGACACAACGCGGACCCGGAGATAATGGCGCTGGGTGCTAGCTTGTTAGCTTCAGTTAGCCTCCACCACCCCCCCATGCACCACTTACCGTGTTTATCACTCAGACTGAGGAAGATGTAACTTTAAACAGATGTCGATGTTCTCAAACACGTGTTCTCCTGCGCGCCCGTCTCTGGGTGATTCACATTTTATACGGTTTCGTGAATTTTAATTTCTGGCCCGGTTAGCCCAGATTAGCACCGCGGCTACATCACACGGGGCTAAAGCTAGCAACCGTTTCCCTCGTTACACAAACCTGAAACAGTTTGATGTCGTACTTTCGTTTGGTCGATGTGGACCACGACTTATTTGTATTAAATGTTTTTTTACAATCTAGATCTCCTCTGGTTGGGAAAAGCTTTTCTGTGATTTCAATCTGAAACCGTGTTTTGATTTGACTTTTCCTCAATTTTCAACAAAACAAGCAAATCGTAACCCCCCCCCCCGCTTTAGCATCAATAATTATTTACGATGTAATGCTGTTGTGTAAAGCCAGCATTATTAATAACACATAATGTCAACATTATATTATGACTAAAAGTAGCAGCGAGTGGTTCTTCCTGTTGCCTAAATGCAAATACAGGTGAAGAAAACAAAACTAAGCTGAGCAAGGAGGCAGCCACGGTGTGTTTCAGAGGATCTAATGTGTTTTGACTGGATGCCCATTGAGGACAGTTTAGATTATGATAGAGACAATGGGAGGACTTCAGAGCACATGTGTCTGTTAAATGACAATTTCACAGCAAATGCCAAGACTTTTCTGCATTTGAAGTCAGTATTCATACAGGACTCCCGGTAGAATAGATGAACTTTATTGATCCCAGTGGGGAAATTGTTGCGTCACAGCAGCAGGTCGAAGACATTCACAAAGAGACAAGGTGCCAAATTGCAGTATTTGTTCGACATGACTAAAATAATAAATGTGCCTCAGTGATATTACACCAGTGAATCCAGGAGAAGGACTCTGATCAGCCAAGGAAACTGCTAATGGTTTCCCCCACACACCTGAACCCAATCAACCTCTTCCTCTGCCTGTTCAATAATCATGCCAAACCGTCCAAAATCTGTGGATAAGAAGCATTAAAGTGAGTCAAGTTCTCAGAAACAAACTTGAGGCTTTTCTTCATGGTGCAACACATGGCAAAGGTTACTAACATGGAAGGAGGCGCTAGCTGCGGTTGGAACTTATATCTGCTAAGAGGTGACCTCAGTTGGTCAGTGCGGCAATAGACTTGCGACTGCAATGAGGTGAATGCTTTTGTAATTTTATAGTTTCTCGCCCTCACTTGTTTTTGTCTCCATTTTCCTGTAGATATCGAGGCCCAGATCCTGGAGATCCAGGGGATGAAGGCTACACTGCTGGAGGAAGGAGAGCAGGGTGTCGGCCTCGTTTCCACTGGCTTTTTTGACCAGGAGATTTATGGAGGCAGCGACAGTCGCTTCGCTGGATATGTCACTTCCATCGCTGCAAATGAACAGGAGGATGTAAGTATTTCCTTACCCAGAGCATGGATACATTCCCTTGCTGCTCCCCCCTCAGGTAGTTTCAGGGTCTTCCTAAACTACACACCAGAGCTTAGTCTTATGACCCAAGTCAAGTTGCAAGAAGCCACTTAGGCAATTTTATATCCTTCAATATTTGTGTGTTACCAAGTCAGTGAGTCTCTAAGCAGCTGAGTACTGCTTTGTAAAAAAAAAAAAAAAAAAGTTGTATCAGTTCCACATTTTTTTTCTGGGGCTTGATTGCTCCCCTCTGCCTGTTGCATGTGAGCTAGGAGAGTCTTGCCATTTCGGTGAGATTTGACTAGACTCTTTTTCTCTTTCTTTCCTCAGGATGATGAAGATGACACATCAACAAGCTTGTTGGGACAGAAGAAGCCGGGGTACCATGCACCTGTGGCAATACTCAATGCCATTCCACAGTCAGATGAGCAAGTACGTGTTTGTTTGCTGTCTCTCAGATATTGATTTTCTTTTTTTTTGTACCCAGTTTTTAAGGCAACTTCAAAGAAAGTCATGTGAAATAAAAAATTTTGCTCTGTGTCTTTGTTTTGCAGTACGACCCCTTCGCGGAGCATCGTCCACAAAAGATCGCAGAGCGTGAGGACGAGTACAAAGCCCGGCGCAGACAGATGATCATCTCCCCGGAGCGTCTCGACCCTTTTGCAGACGGTAAATTTAGCTATTTTTTTGTTTTCATTAATCATTCCCTATGTCCTCCCCCTTTGAATGGTTGACTTTTTGTGACCCCCCCATGACTACCGATGGTTTTACACTCTAGTTTTGCTGTTCAACCCTTCGACCACAATGCAATAGCTTGCTTCCCAGACTCAATGCCTTCCCTGTGGTCAATCCTGTGTGGTCCAGGGAATTCTTTTTACCTTGTCTTCCTAATACATGATCTACATTTGCATTAACTTGCAACTCAGCAAGAAATGTCGGCGTGGTCTCATAGTTTGTCGTCAGTATTTTTGTTTGGGAAAAATTGTTGTCATCATCCTTTTGTGCAAAATAAAAGTTTTACCCTGGTGTGTGCAGTAAAGTAAAGCAAAACTACTACTGTAGGGTTACCGTGCTTTTCAGTGGGAGAGGTGGTTAGGTGCTCAATGTTTTTAAACGGGCAATTTTCCTAACACACATGGGTCGCAGATGGGTTGTGTGTGAGTCGAAGGGTTAACAATCACATGTTAGCTTCAGCAATGGGAAGGTGTGCAGGATGAGGAAGTTTGAGGATTCGCTTTGGTGTAATTTACCTGCTAATGATACGCCGTGCTGAGCCCAGTATATTATGCCAAGTATTTTCCTGTTCTGTCATCGGCAGAGCTGTAGATCCGACAGACAAGAGAAATATACTTTCGCGTAGCCGTTCCAGAATCAGTAGCGTAATAAAAACATGAATCTGATCTCATTTATCGTCCCAGTGTCTTTGTCTGGGCTATAACTTGCGTCACGTGCGGTAACAGGACACCATATCAAGATAGTTCTAGGTCGATAAGTATTATCAGCCTTTCTTCCAGATTTGGAATCATAATTTCAAGACGTAGTTAAATGTTAATCTACCTTTTTTTCATTAGATGCCAAATATGCCTTTAAATGGCAGCACAAGAATATGCTATGTTATATTCAGTATTGTGTAAAACAAATAATTATAAGTCAGCCAATCTTTATTTCCATTATTATTGAATCTTTACTTCGGCTGACAGTGAGAGCTTAAATGGCCTGAATGGCTCAGGTTGGGTGTAGGTAGGGCTCATCTGAAGCCTGCATGTAGAGAGAGCTCTTTGTACAAAGTTGTTAATGTAAATATATTTTTATTTTACAACTCTCTCTGTAAAATAGAAATATGTTATCAAGAAAAATTGTGTACCACAATACCACAGGCCCATACTAACTGTCCTTAATTTCTCTCCTACAGCAGTACTGCTTTGCCAGTCCTGTACTGCACTCTGTTAAGGGTGCAGCAACTCATCCTGTGTAGGTTATGGGGAACACAGAGAGCTGTGAACTTGTCAGATTGGTCAGGGTCCACTGGCTGCTTGTTTGGGGCCTTTGAGGGGAATCAGATGCAGCACAGCCACGACAAACCTCTACACAGAGAGACTCTTTAGTTTTCAATTTGGCATCAACATCTAAAAAACAGCTAAAATATCCCATGCATTCACAATAGAAAATTGCTGCCCAAGTATTTAAAGGATTATCTCTGCCTTTTGATTTGATCAGCTACGTTTGTCCTGAAAAGGAAGTCCACATCTAAATGTGTGATGATTCAGTGCTGCTGTGAGACACTGACAACGGCCTGTTGTTATACGACAGCTGAGCTTGATTTATTATTGTTTTCTCATTTTAATGTGAATGCAAAAGTAGATACTTCTATTTTTGATTGTACTGTGGTAGTTTCATTCCATGGTGTAACCTCACTTTATTTTAGCTGCTAGTGTAAATTGGGAATCTGGACCACAGGGTCTCAAATGAAGTTTTTCTAGTTTTGAGGTTACGCCCCAAGAAGATGCTTTGCTTTTTTTTTTTGAGTGCCATAAATCAATGCAACACAGGTGGTATTCTGTTGTGTGTGAGTTCAAACCCTTTTCCAAAGTGTTACTAATGGTAAAGAGAAATTTTCTAGGCTTCTTTTCTGCCGGTTGAAGTCTGACTGCAGAAGGACCCTTGGCACTGAAAGTGTACGTATTCTGAAGAGCACAGCCCAGGACCCCTGCATCAGTGATGGCTATAACTTCTTAATCCACTTAAAGAAACACCACAACCACAGCTCTTCTCTCTATGTATCTGCTTGTTTTCATTAGAATCCTATGACTGTATTTAAGAAAGCCAAATGTATATTTGTATGTAACTCAGTAGGACTTTGTTTTGTGAATCAACTGTTTAAAAAAACTGGAACATTAGTTAATATGTTGGTAAAGAGTCAGGGTTAGCTGGCTGTTTGTTCTTGCTGTGATTGTAATAACTTGGGTCCCTGGAGTGTGTACTGATGAGTTTCCTTTGTTCTTGTTGGTGCTCTCTCGCGCAGGGGGCAAAACACCGGATCCCAAGATGCAGGTCAGGTCGTACGTGGACGTCATGTTGGAGCAGAACCTGTCCAAAGAGGAGGTAACCGACCTGTCGATGTTTTTTTTTTTAACATACTGCAAACCTGTCCTGTGCTCTGTCTCATTTACCCTGACCTTTGTGCCTTTTTACAAACAGAGAGAGATTCGTCTGCAGCTGGCAGAGAAGGCCAAGTCAGGGGACCTGAAAGTTGTTAACGGGTCAGCTGCCGCCCAAGCAGCCACAAAACGCAAGCGTCGCTGGGACCAGACAGCTGACCAAACCCCCTCGAATGCTACACCCAAAAAGATGTCCAGCTGGGACCAGGCTGACACTGGTGCTGAGGTGAATCACAGGAATTTCAGCTGCTTGATTTAGTGTCTTACCTTCAGTGCCATACTGTGTAACTTGATGGAATCCAGTGATGAGACAGCTTTTATATTGTTTCACTCTGTTTCTAATCTCGTCTTTCTTTGTTTTCGTCCCCTGTAGACTCCAGGACACACCCCTGCACACACCCCCTCAAGCACCCGATGGGATGAAACCCCTGGCCGACCTAAAGGCAGCGAGACTCCAGGGGCCACTCCCAGCACCCGTATGTGGGACCCCACGCCCAGCCACACACCTGCCGGTGCTGCCACCCCTGGCAGGGATACCCCCGGCCACGCCACACCTGGCCACGGTGGAGCCACGGGTAGCGTTCGCAAGAACCGTTGGGACGAAACCCCAAAGACAGAAAGAGAGACCCCCGGTCATGGAAACGGTTGGGCTGTGACCCCACGAACAGACAGAGGAGACGAGTCTGTGGGCGAGACTCCAACCCCAGGGGCCAGTAAGAGGAAGTCCAGGTGGGATGAAACCCCTGCCAGTCAGATGGGATCCTCCACACCTCTTCTCACCCCTGGAAAGACTCCCATTGGAACACCAGCTATGAACATGGCCACCCCAACACCAGGTTTGAATGTTTACCTTCCTTGCATCCTGTTGTCTGTGTATTCGGCGAGAATCATAAATTACTCCCATGGATCCTCAAGCCCCTTTTGTTGTTTCACATGTTTTTGAGTCTGTGCCCTCTTCTGTTTTTTTGTTCAGGTCACCTGATGAGCATGACTCCAGAGCAGCTGCAGGCGTGGAGGTGGGAGAGAGAAATCGATGAAAGAAACCGGCCTCTCACAGATGATGAGCTGGATGCCATGTTTCCAGAGGGATACAAGGTCCATGTCCATTTATTACATTTAAAAAGAATAAGTTGATGCGATTTTAAATTTTGTCACAGCACTGACATATTATTTTGCTTTTCCACAGGTCTTGCCTCCACCAGCAGGTTACGTACCAATTCGTACTCCGGCCCGCAAGCTGTCAGCCACACCCACGCCTATTGGAGGCATGACGGGTTTCCACATGCAGGTGGAGGACCGCACCACAAAACAGATGAATGACCAGCCCTCAGGAAACCTCCCCTTCCTCAAACCTGATGACATCCAGTATTTTGACAAATTGCTGGTGAGCATCGACACACACACACACACACACACACACACACACACACACACACACACACACACACACACATATAAGACGACATAAACTCAACAGCTGAATTTTTGCCCTGTCTGAAGATTAACATGTCTGACTCTTTTGTGTTAGGTGGAGGTGGACGAGTCCACGCTGAGCCCCGAGGAGCAGAAGGAAAGGAAGATCATGAAGCTTCTGCTGAAAATTAAAAATGGAACACCACCCATGAGGAAGGTTGGTCACTTTCTGACTCAGATTAATTCTTACACCACCTTTTCAAAACATCCTTTAAATCCTAAATCTGTTATATTCTCCATGACTTTCTCCTGATCATTGTCTCTTGCATTTTAAATCTCCAGCAGAGGCTTGTAACAGCATTAAGTTAAAAACCCCTTCTCTCTTTTCAGGCTGCTCTGCGTCAGATCACAGATAAGGCTCGTGAGTTTGGAGCAGGCCCGCTGTTCAACCAGATCCTGCCACTGCTCATGTCGCCCACGCTGGAGGACCAGGAGCGCCATCTGCTGGTTAAAGTCATTGACCGTATTCTCTACAAGCTGGATGACCTGGTCCGGCCGTATGTGCACAAGGTGAGCTCGGTGTCAAAGATGTGTGTTTTAGTTACGTGAAGTGTGCCTGAGAAACTAACTGTCTTCTTGTGTTCAGATCCTGGTGGTGATCGAGCCGCTGCTGATTGATGAAGATTACTACGCCAGAGTAGAAGGCAGAGAAATCATCTCTAACTTGGCGAAGGTAAGATTTGATTCATAGGTTCTGTGTGCTCTGGGTCCTGCGAACCATTCTCGCCTGTACGACCAGTTTGTGGTCAGGTCAGGGCTAGTCGTTCGCTAAATTGATTCCAACATGAGAATTAGCAGTCCGGACATTTGTTCCTCGTCTGTTCTCACCCTGCACCTGTTGGATACAAACACATCAGTGACAGACGTGTTATTTGTTGAGTCCCTAGATATGAATTAAAATCCAGATCTGCACCAAAATATAATGGATTCTTGGTTTGTCATGTCTCTGGCCTTACCTGAATCTATGTCTCAGAGTTTTGACGTGTGTCCTCCTGTCTGTCCCAGGCTGCTGGTTTGGCGACGATGATCTCCACGATGCGACCTGATATCGACAACATGGACGAGTACGTCAGAAACACCACAGCCAGAGCCTTCGCTGTGGTGGCCTCTGCTCTCGGTATTCCCTCTCTGCTGCCCTTCCTCAAAGCTGTGTGTAAAAGCAAGAAGTCCTGGCAGGCTCGACACACGGGCATCAAGATCGTGCAGCAGATCGCCATTCTTATGGGATGTGCTATCCTGCCCCACCTCCGCAGCTTGGTGGAGATTATTGAACACGGTCAGTCGAGTCTTTGTGGACCTCCTTGTCAAATGACATTCTTTTATAAATACCAAGTTCAGTTAATTACAACTAGAAAAAGGTGAACATGTGTTTGAAACCTGCAGACACAGTTGATAACAATTCAACACACCATCACATGTGTATGATTAAATGTGCTCACTGGTGTTAACTGTGTCCACAGGTCTGGTGGATGAGCAGCAGAAGGTGAGGACCATCAGTGCTCTGGCCATAGCTGCTCTTGCTGAAGCTGCTACACCCTACGGTATCGAGTCATTCGACTCCGTCCTGAAGCCGCTCTGGAAGGGTATCAGACAGCACAGAGGAAAGGTGAGAAGTGAAAATACAATAAAATATAAAGGTATAAACTGTTTTCAGTGCAAGAACCACACCCATCACCTGCACATGGCGTCAGTGTGAATATTTACTTGCTGTAGTTGCCTTTAAGGGGCTGTTGTTGTCATTAGACATCAGATTAAAGACGACTAAACTCTGCTGGGAGCAACAGACATACATGGATTATTATCTACAGGCCGGTCAGTAAAATAAGTTTGTATTCACAATTGTTTTCTTCCTCTACGCCACCAGGGTCTGGCTGCTTTCCTCAAAGCTATTGGCTACCTGATCCCACTGATGGACGCAGAGTACGCAAACTACTACACCAGAGAGGTGATGTTGATCCTCATCAGAGAGTTCCAGTCCCCTGACGAAGAGATGAAAAAGATCGTACTCAAGGTAAAGTGGGAATATACATCTCAGTATGTGATGCTAAGTTCTCGTCCTGCGACTCATTCTCGCCTGTTCAGCCACCTCATGGTTGCATCAGGGCTAGTAGTTCGCTATAATAACGCCAACATGAGAATTAGCAGAGCTGACGTATATGTCGCCTCTGTTCTCACTCTGCACCCGTTGGTTACATTTGCAAACCCAGACTTATCTGACCTGTGGTCTAAAGCTGCATTTCATCAACCTCGAAAAATCTCCTCCCCCTCTGACCTCCGCTTGTGTTTTTGTCTGACAGGTGGTGAAGCAGTGTTGTGGCACTGATGGTGTGGAAGCCAACTACATCAAGACTGAGATCCTGCCTCCGTTTTTCAAGCACTTCTGGCAGCACAGGATGGCTCTCGACAGACGCAACTACAGACAGGTCAGCAAACACAGACGCTCACGTTCAGGCCCCGTTCACACCTGGTATCAACATCAGTATTTGACAGCTTTAAATACATGAGCATTTACATACTAACGTTTTCTTTCTCTTCCAACAGTTGGTGGACACCACGGTGGAGCTGGCCAACAAAGTGGGAGCAGCAGAGATCATATCTCGCATCGTGGACGACCTGAAAGACGAGGCTGAGCAGTACAGAAAAATGGTGATGGAGACTATTGAGAAAATCATGGGCAACCTTGGCGCCGCTGACATCGACCACAAGCTGGAGGAGCAGCTGATCGACGGCATCCTGTATGCCTTCCAGGAGCAGACGACAGAGGTGAGAGAGAAGTCAAGATTTTCCAGAACAGGACCTTTATTTTGTCAGAATGTTTTTTTATTAATTTCATCCCTTCTGATTCCTCCAGGACTCTGTGATGCTGAACGGCTTCGGCACTGTGGTGAACGCCCTTGGGAAGCGAGTGAAGCCCTACCTTCCTCAGATCTGCGGTACGGTGCTGTGGCGTCTGAACAACAAGTCAGCCAAAGTCCGTCAACAGGCCGCTGACTTGATCTCCCGTACGGCTGTGGTCATGAAGACCTGTCAGGAGGTACGCTGTGAGGTCTTTAACACACAGATTCAAAGACGCAGATGTGTAACTTAGAAACTGACCTTTTCATTTTCTGCCACTGCAGGAGAAGCTGATGGGTCACTTGGGTGTGGTGCTGTACGAGTACCTGGGAGAGGAGTACCCCGAGGTGTTGGGTAGCATCCTGGGAGCTCTGAAGGCCATTGTGAATGTTATTGGTACGTCACCGCACTGGTTTTCTCTGCAGGAAATTCAGATGTCAGAAAACAAAGGTGATCAGCTAATGAATTGTTTCCCTTTCTCCTCAGGTATGCACAAGATGACTCCGCCGATCAAAGACCTGCTCCCTCGTCTGACTCCCATCCTGAAGAACAGGCACGAGAAGGTGCAGGAGAACTGCATCGACCTGGTGGGCAGGATCGCTGACAGGTCAGTAGAATAAACTCATCTTCTGGAGCGGTGGTGGAACGTGGGGGCGAACTTCTCGTGTGTTAAATTTTTTGATATTGTAGGGGTGCTGAGTACGTGTCAGCCAGGGAGTGGATGAGGATCTGTTTTGAACTGCTGGAGCTGCTGAAGGCTCACAAGAAGGCCATCCGCAGAGCCACTGTCAACACGTTCGGTTATATCGCCAAAGCCATCGGGTGAGTCTGTCCACTCCTCATCAAGACCCACAGAAAATGTGTGTTGTGTATTTATTCTCATTCTTCAGAGTTTCTGTTTCTCTGATCTTAACCCGATCTCTTACTCCCTCTCTCCTCTCAGTCCCCACGACGTCTTGGCGACTCTGCTCAATAACCTGAAGGTGCAGGAGCGTCAGAACAGAGTCTGCACGACTGTGGCCATCGCCATCGTCGCCGAGACCTGTTCGCCTTTCACGGTGCTGCCTGCGCTCATGAACGAATACCGCGTGCCCGAGCTCAACGTGCAGAACGGCGTGCTCAAGTCCCTCTCCTTCCTGTTTGAGTACATCGGAGAGATGGGCAAAGACTACATCTACGCCGTCACGCCACTGCTGGAGGACGCACTCATGGACAGGTGAGTTTCCCCACATTAGTTTTATCTGTGTTCCTGATTAACTGTCAGCTGTTTCTGTATCTGACCCTGTATCTCTGTCGTCCTGCAGAGACTTGGTCCACCGACAGACGGCGAGTGCTGTGGTCCAGCACATGTCTTTGGGCGTCTACGGGTTTGGCTGTGAAGATTCGCTCAACCACCTGCTCAATTACGTGTGGCCCAATGTGTTTGAGACGTCACCTCATGTGATCCAGGCCGTCATGGGCGCCCTGGAGGGGCTGAGGGTCGCCATCGGTCCCTGCCGCATGTTGCAGTACTGCTTACAGGTGAGGACGAGCTCTGTTCGTTTTTAAAGATGTTCACGCTGCTAACCACTTCCTCACAACACCGAACCTCTCGCCAAGTGTTTGAGAAATGTCTGTAATTACTGTAAACTGACTGTGATAAGTTTTTGTATCTGTAAAGTGGCGTCTGTTAGTTTGAAGGGAGCAAAAATAAATCCAGGTTGTTATTGGTACATTATCATGTATTAAATCTACAGTTTTCTTTTCTCCAGGGTTTGTTCCATCCAGCGAGGAAGGTGAGAGACGTCTACTGGAAGATCTACAACTCCATCTACATCGGCTCACAAGACGCCCTCATTGCCCACTACCCACAAGTCTACAACGACGAGAAAAACATTTTCGTCCGCTACGAGCTCGAGTATGTCTTGTAAATATGAAATTTTTGCGCTCTTTTTGATTTCTCCTCCCTCAACTATATCGCCCTCCACCGTCGTCTCTGTTTAAAATCAGAGTCGGTTTTTATTCAGCAGCTTTATGTTGGTCTTTCCCGAGGGGCTGAAATAGAAAATCCACGTCCTGAATGGCGTTTATCGATTCTGGAGAAACAAGAGTGAAAACTGGGAGTTTGGGGGAATTGAAGAGGGAACATTGTGGAGTCTGTATGTTTTGTTTTTTTATTTTCCCAGTAAGGAATGTTCAGGGTCAGATGATCCTTGGTTGAAGAACGCAGCACCGTCATGATGATGTTTTAAATACTTTTGATTGTTTTTTTGCTTTTTGTGTATCGCTAGTCTTCTGTATCAGCCGTACACACCCTGTCCAAGTTTCACACCTCCTCTGTTCTTAGGGTTGTTGCTTTATTTAATCAAAATAAAATGTTTGTGTATAAAAAATCAGTTGCTGTGTCGTATCACGTTTATTTACTCCCCCGACATTTACAGATGAATATGTGATGAACTAACGATAATAACATGAAACGCATACGATACAGAAACCAAAGAAAATGGCACAAACAGAAACTCTGCATTAGTTTTGTTGACATTTAGATTTTATATCATTTTTCTGATTTTATTTTACATGAATGAATGGAAACAATAGAAGGTAGAAACACATGTAAGGTTTAAAAACAGGTATAAATTAGTGATATGATTATTTAAAACATGCTACACTGAAATGTTCCAGTACAAGTAAACTACAACTACTTATGAAGGTGGCCACAAACTACAGTGTCTCTCACTATGTTTCCAACAAACAAGGACCCGACAGTTAATTAAATTCAATTAAAACTACAACCACTTAAATATTCCTGATTGTTTTCATACATATGAAAGAAAAGATCTCTGAGAAATCAGTGAAATTTTCAATATTCAAAAGTTCTTTCTCGGCCGATGTCACATCTGTCCACCAAGTTTAGTGGAAATCGGTTCAGAGGTTTTTGTGTAGTTGAGTTCTGCCGACACAACAAACCAGAGAACTCCAGGTTTGTCTTAAATGTGCGTCTCTACGTGTGCGGCTGCCATTTTGTTAACAATGTGGGAGAAATGTCGTCAGTTACAAAAAATTTTCATTTTATTTCAACACATAAATAAATAGTAAAAGCAGATAAAGAGATTGTTTTGCAGTGGTCTCTTAATTATTTCAGTTTTATCATCGACAACATAATCAAGTGGCAGAAGCTGTCGTATGAGGCTGAATAGTTTTTGGGAGGACTGAGCTCCAGCAGAGTCAGACTGTCTACGTGTGAGTGAACTCCGTCATCCAGCCTCCAGACTCTGCTTCTCCTGCTTTTCAATATTTCATACTTGACGTGTATGAGCGTCGTGAAACACAGAAGAGATTTAATGACACACGACTGATGAAGGAATTTCACTTTCACTAAAAATAAAAGCGAATGAACGGCTCCCACACACGAGCATGAAGAAGAACCTCCCCCACTCTTCCTCCCCCTCCGCTCACACACACACACACACTCACATTGACCCAGATTTTCCAGGCAGATGCCACCAGGCCCTGGGCCGTGAACCACTGCTACTCATGTACAAATACATGTACATCTTTATGGACATGCACTTACACAGTTTGATGTACATGCACATACAAATATTCATTCATACGTTTAAAAAAAAAAGTTGAGAAATGCAGCCGTTTTGTTTTGTAACGTGTTTTCTAAAACGTTGTGTTGTGAGTTTTGAAGTGTTTTGTGAAGTCGTATTTTTGTGTTTCATAAAATGTTACTTTCTAGAAGAGGGAGGTTTTGTTTTTGTCATGAAATAATGTTGTTGTCTGAATGTTCTATCTGGAGTTTTGTGAGGTGAAGTTGTGTTTTCTCTTAATTTGCTCCTCAGGACTTGAACATGCAGCGATGACCCACATCAGTCTCTTCTCTTCACTTCCTCTTCTCTGTCTATTCATTTTTCATGCATGTGTGTGTGTGTCTCTCTCTTTGTGTGTCACCGTGTGTCTGTGTGTGTGTGTGTCTGTATGTGTCTGTGCGTCTCTCTCTGTGTGTGTCTGGTTCTGTGTTTGTGTGTGTGTGTCTCTCTCTCTCTCTGTGTTTCTGTGTGTGTCTCTCTCTCTCTCTCTTTGTCCCTCTCTGTGTGTGTCTGTGTCTGTCTCTCTCTTCTGTGTGTGTCTCCCTCTCTGTGTGTGTATATGTGTCTCTGTTTGTGTGTCTCTCTCTGTGTCTACGTGTGTCTGTGTGTGTGTCTCTCTCTCTTTGTCTGTGTGTGTGTGTCTCTCTCTCTTTCTGTGTGTATGTTTGTGTGTGTGTGTGTGTCTCCCTCTGTCTGTGTGTGTGTCTCTCTCTTTCTCTCTCTCTGTATGTCTCCCTCTCCCTCTGTGTATGTGTGTGTGTGTGTATGTATGTGTGTCTGTCTCCCTCTCCCTCTGTGTGTGTGTGTGTGTGTCTCTCTCTCTCTGTCTGTCTCCCTCTCCCTCTGTGTGTGTGTGTCTCTCTCTCTCTCTGTCTGTCTCCCTCTCCCTCTGTGTGTGCGTGTGTGTGTGCGAGTGTGTGTGTGTCTGTCTCCCTCTGTGTGTGTGTGTGTGTGTGTGTGTGTGTGTGTGTGTGTGTGTGTGTGTGTGTGCAGTAGTGTCCAGCAGGTGGCAGCAGAGAGAGGAGCCGCAGCTCGTTGTTGATGCTGAAGCTTCTTCTGCCTCTGGGAGGAGAGCAGCGACTTCCTGTGAGATCCTGCCCGGCTGCCTGGCTGCTTCTCCGGGAGGCTTGTGTCTCAGCACACCGGGGGAAGAAGGAGCTACCCCCGCGGTCCTGAGTGGGTTCGTGTACGGCTCTGGAAGGCAGCAGGGAGCCCAGAAGAACCGGCGGCGGCAGAAGCGGTCATACATGTGGGCTGTTCACACCGGAGGACCCGGCTCCTGTTCCTGCTTCCCCGCCTCCCCGCGACCCCGGAGCGGCCGCACATAGCGTCAGTGGAGCGGGGCTGATGGCCCTGGTGCTCGGCCCGGCCTTCATCATCATCCCCCGCCTGTGCCGCCGCTAGGGAGCTACGAGCGGCCGTTTCCGTTAGCGGGGCGTCGAAGAGCAGCGCGGGCACAGGCGGCGGAGGAGGAGCAGCAGCAGCCCGGGTGTGGGGCGCAGCATCGCCCGGTGCATGGTGCCGCGGAGCCGGCGGGAGTGGATGAGCCGCCGGAGCTGACCCGGAGATGGCGGTCCTCAAACTGGCCGAGCAGGTACCGGAGCTAGCTGCCGTTAGCTTAGCATCTGCTCGGGATACATGTTGTTATCTTCTTCTTCTTTTTTTTTTGTGTCTCTTTGTGTTTTCACTCCGAGCGACACACGGGAAATAAAAACCTGATTATTATTATTAATATTTAATTTCTTCACGGAGCGGAATCAAACTGTTTCACACACTTCCTGTAACGGAGTACTTTTACTCAACTACTCTCCCCACGTAGTACTTTTACCTGAGTACTCTCAGTACACGCTGCAGTGAACTCCTGCAACAGAAACTCAGAGGGAAGCTGCAGTGATCGGTTATCAGTGTCGTCGTTGATTAATCTGCTCATTGCTCTTTTAATTGATTAATTGACAGGGCCGTATTAACCTCCTCCAAGGCCCCAGGGCAGAAACTTGTCAAGGGGCACCCCCACTCACCCAGACTATCGTCATCAGTTTCATTATTTCCTCGGGCGTGATCACAGTTACTCATCAGTTTTGGCATAAAAATTAAATAATTAATTAAATAAATCTGGTGCTTCTGCTGCTACTACTCGATTTAATGAAGTGGTTGAGTTTTTACAAATCAATCAGCATCTGTTTTGATTATTAAAAGTTTCCAGAGTGATGCCTTCAAATGTCTTGTTCTGTCCGACCGTCGCTCCAAAACACAAAGATATTCAGTTTAGGATGACGTAACTGAGAAACCCTCACTTTGTATGACATTATAAGGACGTGGGGGGGGGGGGAGGGGGCACACCCCAGGTCCCTTCACCTTAGTTTTGGAAACTTCTGCTGACTCACAGGGTGAAGCTGAAGTTTCCACCTGCTTCATAGACGAGATCCTGGTGAACGTGTTGGTGAATGAAGCTCAGCTGGGATCTGAGAGCGTCTTTGTAGAGCTGATGTGAGGCAGCTTCCTCGGCTCAAGTCAGATCAGATCTGTTCTAAACTTCAAGGAGGGAAGAGGAGTTTTTTTTTTTATAACTGAGGGACTTCCTGTTGTTTTCAGACAACGTGCTGCTGCTGCTGCTGCTGCTGATGATGATGTCTGATAAGTGGATTCCTCGGCGCAGCAGCTCGGCCTCATATAGATTCTTCTCTCTTGTGTTCGCTGTGTTTCATCATGTGCTGATCCAGTGTGAGTCACATGACGATGTGCCGTTGTTAAATCCCGTTGAGCTTATGAGAGTGACTCATAATACGCAGCTTGTGTCCCTAATGAAAAGTCTCCCAACAGCAGTGAATTCAGTTCTTTATTCAATTAAGGGTATCTTCTTAAAACTCCTGAATTAAATTTTACGATCGCCTCTCGCAGACCGAAGAGTACTTCTAACTTTTGGCTGTTGTAGTAATTTTGTGGACGTTTGTGTCTCTCTGGCAGTTTAGTGCATTTTTTTTTTTTTTTTTTGGTCTCAGCTCTTTCACTTCCAACGATCAACTTCATCTACAGGCTCTGACTCGAGGGCCCCTGGGCCTGCACCTCGTAATCCTGCTCAGTAATTTAAACGCTGGTCGTGGTCATATTAATCGATGAGTTATATTACTTTGAATTATTGCTAATATCGGCCGCAAAGCAACAACTAAAACACACATACAGCAATTTTAAAGGGTTTTCTATGCTGCATTAAAAAGGCCACAGTGACTTAAAGTGTAACTAAAGCCACATTTATTCACTTTCCTTTGTAAAAGCAAGTCTCTGTTTACAATGTACGACTGGACGATGGCAACTCTCAGTGAATCACTTTGATTCTGAAGGAAACTTGTGATGACTCTCTGGCAGCGTCTGGTGTGATAATGAGTCTTTTGTCAGTGATTTGTCAGCAGGTTTTCTTGGTTGATTAATTGCGATGCATTTTGGAGAAAATGAAATTATTGGGAACTGTAAGTTGGATTTAATTGAGGAATATGTGTCTTCAGAGTTGTTCCTCTGATTTACCAAGAAATTTTCCAGCAAGCAACAATCAGACCGGCTCCGACAGACGTCCTTCACAGTTTAAACCTCTTAACTAATGTAAAACCACCAAAATCTGGTTTTACCCGCCCAGTTAAAAAATAAGTCGAGCAGCTGGGACAGAAAAACCCAACAAGCAACACGCTCTCCAAAGGTGACAGGACAAAAGTGTGTAAATGGGTTTAATGCAACAGTTTTCTGTTAATTAAATCTCAAGCTTAATTTTTAATTATAGAAATATGTGCCTGAGACTGAAGGGCGTTTTTGTGCATAGATAAAAATCCAGGTTTCCACTCAGGAAGCTGTTGACTCTGCACCACAGCGCTGCTCCAGTCCGTCTCTGCGGCGCTCTTTTAAAATTCAGGTTTCCTGTGTCGTATCATGTGCAGGTGAAACATCCAGACTCTCTTATTGTTATTATTAATAATTATTAATTCAGATTTAGCTCAACAGCACAAGTGTGTCGTGGACTCTTGAGGGAGCGGTAGACGTACAGGCCTGTCACCTCAGGCGTAAGACGAAATCAAGCTTTCTCGTGCGATGGGCTGGAGGCACATGACGTTTTTGTGTTGCATGTTCGTGTGTGTTTGAAGAGAGACTGTGGAATGAGAACGCGGCTAATCTGATGGAGGAAGTTTGTTTAGGGTAGAAGTGGAAATCTGTACGTGCTGCTCTTATATCAGCGGAGTCCTGGTGCAGTTCCCTAGAGACCAGAGGTGACCTTGTCGTAAACAGTTACTAACAGGGTTTGTGTGACACTGGTTAGGTGAGGGAGAAATGTGATTGTGTGTGATTGTGTGTGATTGTGTGTGTGTGGTGCAAAAATGAATTCTTAATCTGCTGGTGGAGTCTGGCTGAGAAATCTGTGAGAGCCACCACTTCTAAACGAAATGACGCCTTCCATGAAATGAAACTGCGTCTTTATCGTTACCTTTCTTCACATTTACTCAACAAGTTCTGTTTTAAAATCTTGTTTAGTTAAGTTAACGTCCCCTCCCGAGAGCAAATCTTCATCGTGTCTTTAAACAAAACAAATTTGACTCATCATTACCAGAACAACTATTGGGTTGTTTCGTCTGAATCAGTTTTTTCGTTGTTTAAAACGTTCGATTCACCTCGATGATCCCTGAACTGTTTGTTGTGTGTGTGTGTTGTAATTCATGCTTTCACGCTCAGTGTGTGTTTGTGAGTGCATGTGGAGCTGAAGAGGCCATATGCTGCTTAAGTGTCAGCTGCGACCCCCACATCTCTCCTCTCCTCGCTCACTACTTGTACACTTAAGTGTGTCCTTCCTCTTTCTCTCTCCTATCCTCCTGCTCAAGTTAACGCTGATTAAACCTGAGTCGCAGATTAACAGCTTTTGAAACTTCAGTGGAAACGTGGAGCGTTGCCTGATCACTGGGAGAAGGTGTGACAGTCTCAACCATCTCTCCCCTCTGACCTTTGTCTTTGGAGGCTTTAATGTTTGAAATGGTGTCAACTTTATTTCTGAAGTCGTTTGAAATCCTTTTCTCAAAGAGAGAAAAGCGTTTTTTGTGGAGCACCAGGTTCAAATCAGTTGTGAAAACAGATTCGGTATCGGGAGCAGAACTCGGATACAAACATCTAAACCTGCCTGTTTTCCGAGGAGTGAAATGATGTGACCGTGACATGGCGTTAGACCAGAGTTAATTTTATCAGGTGAAAAAAAGATCAGATGAGGAAGTGGTGTCGTTGTGTGCCTTTTTTAAAGCAGAAGTGAAAAGCTGCTCTGCGGTTCCTCTCTCTTGTTTCTGAGAAGAAGCGACTGTGCAACAGGAAGTGAAGCTGGAGGCGACATGAAACATACAGGAAGTGAAGTGAGGCTCGATCTGCTTCACATCTAACCTGCAGCCCACGATTCAAACACTTTATTAAACAATTTGAAATGTAGGTTTTGTTACTGCCCCTTTATTAGAGGTGGAAAATAAACACTTGTACGAACACTTGCTCTTTGACATGTTGGCGACCCTCATGTTGAAGTTGCACTGCAGACATTTTTTTTTGCCTCTGCTCCTAAAAAACCCACAATGCTCTGTGTTTCTAGGGCCTCTATTTATGTCCTATCTGCGATCCCTGAAAGAAAATAAGGGCCTCAGAGACGTGGCCTCCGCACAATGCCCTTCATTAAAGCCTCTCCTCTGCTCAGTCATCTTATTTGTATGATCTGTATCTACAAAAGATTTTCTACAGCATTTATTTCTCTTGGCAGCAGAGAGGTTGTAGTTAAAGTCGTGTTGGTGATAAAGAGCGGATCAGGGAGCAGAGCCAGAGGACTACATGTTGGAAAGTCAGAAGAAGAAACACAAAGAAGTAAAAGCAGAAGCGTAACAGATGAAAAATGAGCTCAAAGACACGCAAAACAGGTTTGACTAGATGAGTCGGAAATGAGTAAAAATAGATGTAAAATAACCACGAAACAGGTTTGGCCATAAGACGTAAGTAAGTTCAATAACTCTACCGAGGCTGTTGTCCTATCTCGCCACGTAAATCACTGCTAACTTGTTCATAAAGTTTTTATTATCCACGCAGTCAGACCTCAGTGTGAGTCTGAGAACACGTCACTCTGTTGCGTGTGAGAGCGTCGTTCGTTATCCAGCCATAGATTGACTCGACTGAATTCTTTGGGGAAATGCTGCGGAGAAAGTTAAACAACTTCCTGGATCTGCACCAAGTTTGAATGAGCTCTTCCCCGAGCCGTACGGCTTCCTTCCACCAAGTTCCGTGGTAAAGTGTGTAATCGAATTTAAGACACACAAAGAAAACACAATTACAACCTCTGTGGTGGAGGTGACCAGCAGAGACGATGGGAAACAAACCAACAAGAGACTCAAAGCAACTGAAACGTTGAACAGAATCACCACTAAACTTAAAATTACCTCAAAACGACGTATTTTATTGATGCGAAGCGACCACAGAGGAACTCCGTCAGTCACAGTCGGTGCCCGGGGCCCTTTTTCTCATGGTCTGTCCATGTTCACAGTAACTAACCCTCTCTGCTCTGTCTGTAAAGTCAAGCAGCTGCACACACACACACACACACACACACACACACACACACACACACACACACACACACACACACACACACACACACACACACACACACCATATCGTGGGAATAAGGGTCACGCTCGCTCTCCTCTTATATAATGTCCAGGAGATATTCTCTCTCCAACATGTAGTAAAGTCATGTCGCCCCTCTTGTTTAGATCGATGTGTGTATGTTCCTCGTCTGTCTCACATGTTGTCCTCTGGTGCTTGTTGCTGAAAATCTCCCCCCCCCACCCTCTTCTGTCTTTTCTCTCTCCAGCCGCCTCTCGTCCAGGCGATCTTCAGTGGAGACCCTGAGGAAATCCGTATGCTCATATACAAGTCTGAAGACATCAATGCTCTGGTGAGGAAACACAGCGTCTAATCTCTGTGCGTGTGCATTTTATTAGACTCAAATATCTTATTTATACAAAAACAGATTCACACTTGTGTTGAAAATCATTGATTGTTTTATTTTTACTTCGAAATTTAGTTAAAAAATAAGTTTACACAAGCCCAGTAAAGTATTAATATCCTGTTTGTTCTTTATAAAAGTGCGTTCACGTAAAGTTTCCGTGTTTTCAGTTTTGGTCATCAAAACACATTGTGTGAATACTTAAGCTTAATTGCATTTAGTTTGACTCGTCATTCAGAGACCTGCTTAAAACTATTTCGCTTCATAGAACCACAAGTGATCAAAAACCTTTTTCCATGATTCATTTATTTCTGCACCTAAGAGTCTTGATTCCAAAATATCTATATAATGACAATACCAGTAACTTTGAAAAAAGATAATGAAGTGATTCTCTTTACTCAAAATGTTAATTATTGAAAAGATGCAAAGTTAAAATAATGAAGCACAGATTCAGAAAAATCTGCTCAGAATTCATTTAAACTGAAACTGAGCCCCCACTTCCTGTTGTAGCCGGCACCCAAGGATGCTTGGACGGGGGGAGGGGGGCAAAGGTCAAGAGCCAAAGTTCAGAGTTTGTGTTTGTTTACGTCAGCACATGTGGGTACAGATGTTTCTACAATGTCCACACATGGACTGGTCTTCTGTCCCACTCTCGATCTCTCGTGTTCAGTCTCGACCGCCATTGTCCACATGAGACGAGTTCAGTTGGAGAAGCTCGGCCCGGTCACGTGGACGTGTAGGGTGGACAGTGGGATTCTGCGTGAGGGGGAATCCCATTCGAGCTTAAATCAATTTCCCCAGATCCGGATCCACACGAAGATGTAACTCGTTCTTTCCCTGATCCATAAAAACATCCTTCCACCAAGTTTCACGCTGATCGGTCTCAGTGATGGGAACAATGGACGCGTTGACACTGACGTCACTGATCCTCTGCTCGGCCTCTTGTGCTCCAGGATTACGATCAGCTTTTGTCTATATTAACTCATGCAATCATATTTCGCAGGATGATATAACAACTTATTTATAGAGAAAGTTTTCAGCACAAAGTACAAAGTGCTGCACGACAGAAAACAAATAACTACAAAACAGACAGAAGCACGTGAATGTGTTTAATATGGTTTTGTGTTACGTTTTCATTCGTAAACCTCTTATTATATAATTTGGAGAAATGGGGAATGTAAAAGTAGTTTTTTTAATTTTCTGTAAATTACTCTTTTTAAATAATAATGTGTAGGTTCTTTATGCTTTGTTATATTTCTACTCCCTCACCTGTCCTAGGAAATATACTTTGATTTTTACTCCTCTACATTTTTCTCGCAGACTAAAACTAATTTCATAAAATGTAATCAACTAATAGATTATGATTATTGGATTAAAATTTTTTTTTTTTTATCCTGGGGGAAATTCAGAAGTGACAACAGTATTTAAATGAATTAAAATATATAAAGGCGATATTCTCTTATATACTTTAATAATGACATTCAGATTGAATATGATAATATTCTTTCTTACTATGCTCCCTCAGGATCCAGAGAAGCGCACGCCGCTCCATGCAGCGGCGTTCCTGGGCGATGCCGAGATCACCGAGCTCCTCATCCTCTCTGGTAAACTCGGGTTTCCTCTTCACCTCCTTCCTCCTCGATACGTCTTTAACTTTTCTTCTCTTGTTTTCAAACAGCCTGGAGATGTGATGTTCTTTTTTTAAAATGATATATTCGTCCTGTGATATTTTAGATTCATATCATATTGAACGCTACAGTGGACATGCAGGATCCTGAGGCTCATCAGCTAACAGCCCTCACCTGTGCTGATTGCTCCTCAGGTTCAGGTGGAGGTGCTCTCCCAGACACCTCCATGTCCACAGCTACACTCCCAACATGCCGACTTATATTTGCCTGCTATTAAAACGTATTAATGTCAAACGTCCCATGACGAGACTTTCTAACTTCCCGTCCTTGTGGTTTTAAACATGAAAAAAAGGACGAGGAACAGTTCAAAGTTTCTTTTTTTCTAGAGGCTGAAAAATTTCTCTCAACACCTACTCGCTCGTTTTTACAAAAGCTAACATGTGTTGGATGCTTTTTTTTCCACAAAATCAGATTTATCAAAGTCTTGAGTGATTCAATTTTTGCATCATGTCCATCTCTCCGCTCTGCAGGAGCACGGGTCAACGCCAAAGACAACATGTGGCTCACCCCTCTCCATCGCGCTGTGGCGTCCCGGAGCGAAGTGAGCGCACACACACACACACACACACACACACACACAGCTACACAATCCAATCCTAAAACAACTCAGGCATTGCAGTGAGTGGGACACAGAATTCACGGAGCTGGTGATATTTACCTGTAAACACGCCCCTCCCTCACTGCTCTGTCACATACCAAAGTTGTATCTTTGTGATCTGTGTCAAAGTGATTGTCAGCCACTTTCACTTTCTCCTGTCGTCCAAACAGGTAAAACAACATGACTGGAATAAGTGACAGATGGAGATTAGAGGTGGAGTGTAGTTCCTTCACAGTGGAGGAAGATATGAAGTGTTGATTTAAATGGTTTCACCTGTAAAACCTGCGTCTGAAATGATTTACTCATTCGTTCGTTTGCTTTACCGTGGTGGAGGACAGGAATCGCACTGTGTGACCTTTTAACCGGGGTAGTGTACAGACAGCAGGTTTTTAAACTGCGTCAGATCTCGTTTAAGTTTTATAAAATATCATAAACATGGAGGTAAATTGGAATTTGTGCAGAGGGAGCACAGACGTATGTGTAAAACACACACTCTCTTTGATTCTTCCTCAGGACGCCGTGCGCGTTCTGATCCGTCACTCGGCCGACGTAAACGCTCGGGACAAGAACTGGCAGACGCCGCTGCACGTCGCCGCGGCCAACAACGCGCTGCGTTGCGCCGAGGTCATCATCCCGCTGCTGAGTAGTGTCAACGTGTCGGACCGCGGTGGACGCACCGCCCTGCACCACGCTGCCCTCAACGGCCACACTGAGGTACTGTCACAGTTTCTGGGCTGGAACACACACAGCTGGCTTTTCCTGTGTTAACCTGTCAGGCTGGTCGTCAATACGATGCAATGGAGGCACAGGAGGAATACAATCCACAACCACATGAAAATAAGATAATGACTTCTGCACAAAAAGGAAACAAGAGGTTACGATACAGAAGGAAGTACATGGATATGAATTTAATAATAATGAATGAACAATAATAACCTGGCACACTGAGTAAATTCAGGAATGTTCCTTCTGAAAAAAGTAGAAGACGCCGTCTCAGAAAGCCTTGTTTCCTCAGGCAGGTAATTCCAGAGCGTCGGGGCCCTGAAGACGTTCACAGCTGCACAGAGTGAAACATCGTTAACAGACAGGAGACATTAACTGTTCTGTAAAGCTCTTTGAGTGGTCATCAACACTACAGACCATATTCTGGGGTCGGACCATGAAGAGCCTTAACAATTTAAGATCAATCCCAAAACAAGCTGTTCAAACGATTCGAAGGTTGTGAGGAGATCGTATCTATCACAGCGTTACTGGTGGAGTGTTCACTGATGCGTCCCTCCTCAGGTTGTGGTTAGTTGATGAGTTTGAAGGAAACAGGTGGGTGAGTGCAGCTGCATCTCTGAGGCCGTTCATTTTAAAAACACTCTTCATGGAGGTGTTGAATCTAAAATTAAGAATGGGAGGCGGCAGATTTCTTGAAATCTGAATGGACAGCTTCTCTTTTATCTCCGGAGTGTTTACGCAACAGCTGAGCCGAGTGATGTGTTTACAGTGTTGTTATATAAAGAGCGTCGCCCACACACAAACATCCTCACATTCATCCTCGTGCTCGTTCAAACTCTGAATATCTGTTACACTTCTCTCTGTCAGATGGTGAACCTCCTCCTCGCTAAAGGAGCCAACATCAACGCCTTCGATAAGAAAGACGGCCGGGCGCTGCACTGGGCAGCTTTCATGGGTGAGAGACAAAGACAGTTTGTTAAAAAGATCTCACACACCCTGCTTTTATTTCCTGGAAGAAGGCTGATGCAGATGTGCCCGGAAAAATAAATCATCTCATTGTTAGTCTCTGAAAACCCCAAGGACCTATTTTATTTAAGCTGGAGCAGAGAAACGAGACAGAGCGGAACGAAGGAGGTGGTTTGACACATTTAACAGGACAAGACGAAATGTGTTTTACGTAAAAAAAAAAACCACTTGATCGCAAATTATGTTTTAAATAAGAGACAATAAGATAATCCTTCATTAGTCCCACGACGGGGACAACAAGAGTCGAAAAGACATCAGCAAGTAACAAGACAAACAGAAATGATTGATATTCACATACTGCCAATAAAACTGTCAATATTAGTTAATTATATAAATATTAAGGAACATCCCGTTTGTATATCTGATAATTCATCGACCAAATAATCAGGAAATAATTATTAGTTTCAGCTTTAATATCTTTGTGTGCCGTTCTGTCACGAGCCATAAATATCGAGAGCAGGTGAGAAGTTTGTTTAACAAAGCAAAGTTAAATAAGCAAACACAGATTTTAGTCTCTGTTGCAGTTAACTCGTGTCTCAGCCAAGTCACTGAACGGCTCTCTGGTGCGCCCCCTGCAGGTCATTTGGACGTGGTGTGTCTGCTGGTGAGTCAGGGGGCAGAGATTAGCTGTAAAGACAAGCGGGGATACACCCCCCTCCACACGGCGGCGTCCAGCGGACAGATCGCTGTGGTCAAACACCTACTGAACCTGGCTGTGGAGGTCAGGACACACACACACACACTGTTCCTATTGTTTTCACTCTGAGCTCTGAAAAGACAAACACTAATTCAACTCTGCTCATGCTCAAAGTTTAACAAACAACACTGACTGGGACAGATTTGTGTTCTCCTCTCGGACGACAGATAGACGAGTCCAATGCCTTCGGGAACACTGCGCTCCACGTGGCCTGTTTTAACGGCCAGGACGCCGTCGTGAGCGAGCTCATCGATTACGGCGCCAACGTCAGTCAGCCCAACAACAAGGGCTTCACCCCGCTGCACTTTGCCGCCGCCTCCACACACGGGGCGCTCTGCCTGGAGTTCCTGGTCAACAACGGGGCTGACGTCAATGTCCAGGTATGTGTTCGACTGGACGCCTGCCTCACATGAGAGCTGCTCTCCTCGGTTTCTTCTGGTCTGCTCGTGAAACACTTCTGTCCAGGGGTAGATCATATCGATTTTCACAAGCACCAACCAGTTCTCTACACTCTACACGATACGGTTGTTTTTGAGATGAAATGATTCACTAATTGTTTGTTTTTAATTATAAATGCAAGAAATTCACTGTTCCCAGTTTCTAAAATCTGAATATTCTCCACTTTCCCAGTCATCTGTGTGGATTTGTTGAAATGTGTTGAGGCCTCAGAGAATAATGAGAGAATTTCAGTATATTTTGACTTAAAATTCACTTTACAAACAGAATCAGTGATAAAAGAATCATCACATCTATTGATTATGAAAATATTTGTTGGTTAGAACCTTTAAAATCAAACTTTATTAATTCTGGTGAGTAGAATATGAACGATATCCTTTATAGCAATGTAGATAAATTAATGTAAAGAAATAATTAACTCTGTGACACGTGTGTTCTCTCCGTCAGAGTCGGGACGGGAAGAGTCCTCTTCACATGACGGCAGTTCACGGACGCTTCACTCGCTCTCAGACCCTGATCCAGAACGGTGCGACCTCGTTGTGCGGCGTCTCTCTGAAACACACTCGAAACGTATTCTCCCTTATTTTTGAACGAACGTGATATTTTCCAGGTGGGGAGATCGACAGCGTGGACAAGGACGGTAACACCCCTCTTCACATCGCCGCCCGCTTCGGCCACGAACTCCTCATCAACACGCTCATCACCAGCGGAGCAGACTGCACCCGGTTGGATTTTATTAACTCTTTGTGTTTTCAAACGCTGCGATGAAACGATGTTCAGTGAGAGATTGTTCTTCTTCTCCGCAGGCGAGGAGTCCACGGCATGTTTCCTCTGCACCTGGCTGCTCTGAACGCTCACTCCGACTGCTGCCGGAAGCTGCTGTCCTCAGGTAACGCACAGGAGCACGAAGTCGTACAAACCAGATTCAGTTTCTGGCTGTAAAGTTTGGTAACGGAGCGCTTCAGCTTTTAATTTGTATTTACACCGACACCGACTTTTATCAATGTTTAAGTGTTTAAGCAGAATAACCTCAGCTTCCAGTTTATTAGGTACACCTGGTTAATAATGATCAGAGGTGTTGACTGGACTTGATGGTTCTTTAATATGTTGAATTATATTGATTTATGTAAAGCCTGTTCTTGTTTTACTTAATGTTTAAACTCAACATTATATGTTACGTGGATAAAAAACAAAGCTAAGCTCAAAACAGATTCCAGGAAATAAGAAAAAGTTCAGCTAAAGCTAATTAGCTTGTGTAGCCAGAGTCACGGTTTGGTTTGGTCTTCATACAGGAGCTTTAGCGTTTGTTTTGCGTCTTTCGTCATTTTTTCCGGATTAAACATTTGCTGGTAAAATAAATGTTATGGTTGTTGTCTCGCTGTTTGGACTGATGCTAATGTTTCGCCTGAAATAAATATAGCATTAGCTGTGGTGTTGCATAATAATCTATACACATCATCGTCATTTTACCACAAGTCACATAGATTTGAATCATTTATTTTAATGTTAGCTCAAACAGCTCCGAGTTGTCGTTAGCAAAACGTCTGGGGAGTGAATCAGTGAATCTGCTGCGGCTCACTTTGGTCTCTAACGTGAACTAATTTAAAACTTCAGGTTTCTCATTAATAATCCTAACTTGATTAATCAACCATGAGGATGTTGACCTGGATATCTCAGTTAGAACATGAGCTGTAAGTGTATAAGTGTAGTTTTCAGGAAGTCTTGGTCCTGGTCGTGGTGAATTCACATATTTAAACTCAAATTCAAGTCACAATGCTCCAGAGACAGACGAGGCCTCGTTAAGACTAACGACTCGCTGCTGGGACCTTCTCCCTCTGGACAACTCAGTGTTCTGTCTTATTTACATTTCCTGAAAAGTTTCCCTGTTGCTTTTGGCAGTGAAATATGTATTTATTTATTTTAACAACCCGTGTAGTTTTGAAAAGAAGAAGATCCATGAAACGAATGTGAAGTAGCAGCAGGGGAACGACCACAGTTCTTTTTGGCTCCAGATCTTGTTTAACGACTCAACGAGGTCCAGCCTCTCACGTCTGGAGCAGCTGTCGTAATTAATTCTCGCGATATCTAATATTCAAGATCATGTTTTGGGCCCTAACACGCTGACGTTGTGAACCTGCCTGGACTTTATGAAAGTTTTTATATTCATTTTGAAACATTTGCCGGACAGACTAAAAGTTTCCTGTAAAAGAAGCTGAGTTTCTTTGAAGACACTTTGTCTCTGTGACCTTATGACGACGTGTTTTACATCTCCGCATGTGTTTTCCTGTGAATGCATCTTGCACCAGCTTCACCCAACCCCCTCTGTGCACCTGTCGCACTAACACCTGTCTTTCTCTCGTCTCCCTCCTCTCTGTCTCTCTTTCTCCGGCCCCTCCTGTGTTGTCTGGCCTCCCTCCGCCCTCCCTGCGCCTCCTCTTCAGGTCGGAGGTTTAGCATAATGTGTAACGACTCAGTCCTTTCTGCAGGCTTCCAGATCGACACCCCTGACACCCTGGGGAGGACCTGCCTGCACGCTGCTGCCGCCGGAGGGTGAGAACCACCGTTCATTATGGGACACATAGATTGACAGAATTTTTTTTAAAGTGAAAAGAAATAAATAGAACAGCTAAAGACTAAAAACTGAAAACATAACCTACATAAAGTACGTCATTGTAATTCTTACATAGTCTGACCTAGTGTGTGTTTCTGTGTGTGCAGTAACGTGGAGTGTGTGAAGCTGCTCCTGAGCAGCGGAGGAGATCACAACAGGAGAGACACATGTGGCAGGTAAAAGAAAATATACTCCAGTTAAAGTTGTTCGTGACACCGTTGTTGAGATAATTATACGCTGCTGATTACTGGGTAATTAACTCATACATTAGGATTATTTAAGAATTTATTTAAGAGTATTTTGGGTGATTTAAAAGAATCTTCTATTTTTATTTATACCAACAGATAACACATGAAATCATCGACAAACTAGATATCCTCATTGTTGAGAAAATATTCTACACTTATAAACGAATGTGATGAAAACTGATCATCCGCCGTGTTGTGAACATCCTGAGTTTATAAATCAGAATCACGTGTTCCTCCTCAGGACTCCTCTTCACTATGCAGCCGCCAGTCGTCACTATCAGTGTCTGGAGACGCTGGTGGCCTGTGGCACCGCCATTAACGCCACCGACCAGTGGGGGCGCTCCGCCCTGCACTACGCTGCTGCCTCGGACCTGGACAGGAGGTGAGAGACCGAGGTGGACGAACTTTACCGTCGATAAAAAGTCACTGTTACGACTCATAGAAACCTGAGCGATCGCACCTCACTGTTTCCATGGTAACTGCCTCACCGGATGAGGTTAACGATTCAGCGCTCGGCCCCGAAACACTGAGTCGCTCCTCCCACTTGTAGTTTGACAGTGTTGATGATTTCCTCCTCTTTTTGTCTCACCCTTCCTCCCCCTCTCTGGTGCCCCTCCCTCCCACCTCCCCCTCTCAACCTTCTGTTCCACAGGCGTCGTGTCGCTCTGGAGCCGGAGAGCGACGGCGTTCAGGCGGAGAGGGAGAAAGAGGCGGGACTGTGAGTTCACACTGACAGAAACACACAGGAGATAAAGAAACATTCGTCCCAACTGTAGAGCACATTGACATCCGACAGCTGTGAAACAATAAACTCAGGACCAGCGACATAAAGTGTATTTATACTTAATTTAGTCGCTATAAATAAATTGGGAGAGAGAGTATGAAATGTCTGCGTCGGTCGATCTTTGGTTTTATTGTCTCAAAAGCTCGTTAGACGTGTGTGGGATATTTAATGTATTGAAATAATTGGACGTGAGAGAGCGCGAGCAGGCTGACGTGTTAGATTCACACATGTGAGCTGCGTGCTCTGAGCCGCCATCCTGCCTGTTCACTGTGACGTGTTTGTGTTCCAGATGTTTAGAGTTCCTGCTGCAGAGCGGAGCGACGGCCTCGCTCAAAGACAAACAGGGCTACAGCTCCGTCCACTACGCCGCCGCCTACGGACACAGGCACTGTCTGGAACTGGTCAGTTTACTCACTCGGGCCACATGGAGGAAATATGTGTGTTTAATATGTGAAGTATTTGTGTTGTTGTGACTGCAGGCGATTCTCTGCATCAGTTCTCTTCACATTTTCACTGCAAACACAATTCAGGGCCTCGTTTCCTGACATTATCTTTACGCTTAAATGAGATTAAAATCATTTTTTAAAAGCGTCTTAAGCTTTAAAGCTGTTTCCCTCAAACATTATTAACTTAGCATAAAATAAAAACCTGCTAATGCAGATTGTGGGTTTAATGAGTTCAATAATCACTTAGGTTCAGAACATCTGCAGGAATTATTATTTATTATTTTAACGTTGTTTCATCGTCCGTCATTTGATGTGAAGTGAGTGGATGATGTTGTCTTAAATCCTGCGTCTCACATAATATCTTCTTCTCTTCTGGCTGAAACTTTCCTGTTGTGTCCTGCAGCTGTTGGACAGAGACGACAGTCGCCATGACGACCCCGAATCTCCGAGCGCCAGGAGCCCGCTGCACCTCGCTGTGAGTCTCAAACCAGTTTCCAGGTTCAATGCGAAAACAATTCTTGACTTAAACTTTAAAAACATTTTCCACAGAACTCTTGTTTTTCCGAATATGTGAGAAGAACTGAAATAATTTTACTTTGATCAAAACATTTTCTTTTCTCTCCGGGAAGTTTAGAGTTCATGTTGCTCTGAGAGGCGATCAAACGAAAAGTATAACAGATAAAATGTTTTTTAAAAATTCCTCCTGCAGTCGTACCACGGCCACGCTCAGGCTCTGGAGGTGCTGCTGCAGGGGGAGAGGGAGGTGGACCAGGGGGACGAGGTGGGGAGGACCCCCCTGGCTCTTGCTGCCCTCCGGGGCCACACTGACTGCGTTCACACCCTCCTCAGCCAGGGGGCGTCGCCGCGCACCACGGACGCGCAGCACGGACGCACCCCCGTCCACCTGGCAGGTACGTTCAGGTTCATGTTTCTGTGTCACTGACGCTCATCACGTTCAGCAGCATGTTGTTTCCACATATATTTGAATATATACATTATACACACGCACATTACAGTATTTTTTCTATTTCCTGACCATTAATAACGTTTCTCTGGTTGTGCCCCTCGCTCTGTTCCACCCTCTCTCTCTCTCTCTGCAGTGATGAACGGTCATACGACGTGTGTGCGCCTCCTGCTGGACGAATCCGACAGCGCAGAGCTTGTGGATGCTGCTGACTCTCAGGGACAGTGAGTGATCGTCCCTTTTTTTCCTCTCTCCTCCTGTTTTCTCTCCCCTGTTTCTTTCTCAAACACACAAACCGTCCTCGTCGCTCGTCCGCAGGACTCCTCTGATGCTGGCGGTGGCCGGAGGTCACGTGGACGCCATGTCGCTGCTGCTGGAGAGGGAAGCAAGCGTCAACGTGGCGGATAACCACGGCCTCACTGCTCTGCACCTCGGGGTGAGTTTTGTTTTTTTAACTAACAAATGCATTAAATTAAAAATGGAAACAGACGAGACATCACGTCCTGCTTATCCTCTTCAATAACACACTTGACGTTAACGCTGTGTGCAGCTGCTGTGTGGTCAGGAGGAGTGTATCCAGTGTCTGCTGGAGCAGGAGGCCTCCGTTCTACTCGGCGACTCTCGGGGTCGTACGGCCATCCACCTGGCGGCGGCCCGGGGACACGCCTCCTGGCTGAGCGAGCTGCTGAGCATCGCCTGCTCTGATCCGCCGTCCCTGCCGCCGCTGAGGGACCACAGCGGATACACGCCGCTGCACTGGGCCTGTTACTACGGTCAGTGTCCACACACACACACACACACACACACACACACACACACACTCTTTCCATTACTACACACGTGTGTTGTGTGTGTGCAGGTCAGGAGGGGTGTGTCGAGGTCCTGCTGGAGCAGAAAGGTTGTCGCTGCATCGATGGAAACGCCTTCACACCTCTGCACTGCGCTGTGTGAGTCTGCAAACTTTATTAGCATCGTTCATGTTTGACAATCAGACCCCAGTCGCTGAACTCTCGTGTTCAAATCTTCAGGGTGAACGATCACGAGCCGTGTGCGTCTCTGCTGCTGGACGCCATGGGGTCAGACATCGCCGGCTGCAAGGACGCCAAGGGCCGGACTCCTCTTCATGCCGCAGCCTTCGCGGGTCACGTCGAATGCGTCCAGCTGCTGCTTTCGCACGATGCGCCCGTCGATGATGTGGACCAAGCGGGTCGCACGGCGCTGATGATGGCGGCTGAGAAGGGCAAAGTCGGGGTCCTCGGTACTGAGACGATTTTCTAGGCTGATTTATTCGAATCATTCCGGTATTTTCCGCTCATGTTTTACATATTTGTGTTTCCTGTCTCCAGAGGTGCTGTTGACCAGCGCCAGCGCCAAAATCACTGCGACGGACAAGGACGGCAACACGGCGCTGCACCTCTCCTGCAGTAACGTAAGTGTCCACAAGGGGAAGTTAATGTTTCGTTCATCTCAATCCCAACATGTTTCTCTGCAACGCTGCGATCAGACCTTCCTCTCTCTCTCTCTCTCTCTCTCTCTCTCTCTCTCTCTCTCTCTCTCGTTATAACTCGTCGTCTTCTCTCCGCAGGGAAAAGAAGACTGTGTGATGTTGATCCTGGAGAAACTTACGGACACTTCGCTCATTAATGCCACAAATGCAGCGCTGCAAACGTGAGTACAGCAGGTAGACGTGGAATCAGCAGCTGATCAGACACAGTCCAGAGACACCTTACTCTTTAACAACTTGTTCAACTCTTCCGTTACCCACAGTCCTCTCCACCTGGCGGCTCGCAGCGGCCTGAAGCAGGCGGTGCAGGAGCTTCTGTCCCGAGGAGCCAACGTTCAGACGGTGGATGAGAACGGTAGGATGAAGCCGCTCTGGTCTGATCCAGACGACTCAGTGCTTTTAGATCAGAGCTGCACGTCCGGTCGGCACGAAGCGTTTCTTCAGCTTCAGCATGAACTCGGCTTCAGTGATGAAATGTGTTTGTTGTTTGCTCTGCAAATTAAGAGGGTTCCCACTGGTCACATGCAGGTCAAAGGATTTTAAAACTGCGTCGGAGCATTTGATCTGAGACGCAGAACGACAGAGATCTCGTGTTGACGACAGTAAAAACTTTTTTTAAATTCAGCATCTGATAAATAATCTCAGTTCTGATGAATTGTATCAGAGTCACGAAGACGCTGTGGGAATCCTGACTGAAGCTGTGTCTGCGCTGCTCGCTCGCTCGTCCTGTGTCATCAGATGTTTTAAAGTCCAACTGAAGTTTTAATATGTAAATAAAACTTTTAGAAAACAGACAGTCACGTGATGCGTGGGGCAGAGCTCACGTTTCATTCTGCAGCTTCTCTCCTCGTTAACGACCCGTTCGTCAGACCCTCGTCGCAGCTGATGCTCGACTGCAGCGCGGTGGACAGCACGAAGACATCTGGACACATCTGTCATAACCTGCCGGTCCTCTCCTCTTCTGTCTCGCTGATGATCTTCAGACTTTATTTCCTCCGTTTGCAGAATGTTGTGTTTGAGGAAATCAGATTTCAGTTGGACTTTATTTGAATGTGTTTGTTGCCCCCCCCCCCCCTCCCCCCCGACGTCAGCTGGCTGAACTCTAATGGAATGCTGCTCCGTCCCTTTGTCTCCTGCTCCTGCTTCGCCTCCCTGCTTCCTCCTCGTCCACGTCTCCTCTTCCTCCCTCCCTCCCTCCCTCCCTCCCTCTCTCTCTGTCTCTCTACCTCAGGTCTGACCCCCGCTCTGGCTTGCGCTCCGAGCAGAGAGGTGGCTGATTGCCTGGCTCTCATTCTGGCTACCATGATGCCTTTCTGCTCCCCTTGCAGCTCCGGGGCCCCCTCCCCAGGCGCCCTGCTGAGGCACCTCCCCCACCCGGCAGGAAAAGGCCCCGGCCCAGGCGTCGGCCCCCGGGCCCCGCGGAGCCAGAGGAACCCCTCCCGACCCTCCAGCGAGGGAACCACAGAGAACGACTCTGAGGACTCGGAAACCTTCTGACCCTCCTACCTCCGACCTCAGCAGTTTTTTTTTTAATCTCCTCCCTCGATGTGGAGACTTGGTGGTGACACAGTGACGATGATGCAGCTCCGGAGCAAAACGTCAAATATTAAACCAAGAAATAATCACATGAAGAAAATGACAGAGAATAAATAATTCTTAAATTATTGAAATTCTTTTAAATAAGAATTAATTATTAGGATTTTTTATATAAAACAAAACCTCATCGATTTTCATTTGTTGATTTTTTTTAATATAATTTAATATTTTTTTACTTTAAATCGATAAATAAATAAAAAGTACAAAAACATTAAATTTGTACTTAAATAAACACTGAATCATTTGAAACTAATAAAATAATAAATTTAATTTCTTAGAGTTCATTCATGTGATCGTTTCTCGTGTTGATTGAATATTGAAAGTTTGACTCTTGAAAACTGCAGCGTCTGAATCTTTTCATGGGAACATGTAAAGAATCGTCCTCAGGCCGGAGGAGCGACGACATCGTTTTTTTATCAGAGCCCTTTTACAAAAAAGAAAAATATATAAAAAAAAAAAAAAAAAAAGATGGGAGCAGCCGCAGACTGACGAACGAGCGGCTCCGGCTGAAGAGGAACGGGATCTGGACCGACTCTGGTCTGCATGCTCGTGTTCTACCGACGCGGTTCGGTCCTCTCTCCTCACGGGTGCTTAAATCCAAACCGACCTCGGTGCTCGGCCTCTGATGGGCTCGGCCTCAGAGACTCGTTTTGTCTTAAAAAATGAAAAAGAAAGAAGAAAAAAAAAGCCATTTTTAACTGTTTGTACAAAATGAAGTAGATCGTTAGGAAGGTTCGATGTAACTTTAACCTCTTTGTGAGTTCAGCTTGTCGTCGCAACCAAATATTCGACTTCCTCCCAACGAGGAGGTTCACATGCAGCAGAGCTGGTTTTTAACAACTGAAGCACAAAGTAGGATTTTACTGTGTGTGTCGTCGCCACTTCAGGAAAGAGGGAAACATCTCAGTTCCTTCATCACCACTTTTCCACGCGTCTGACACTTCAGATTGAAAATATCTAACATCGACTGTGATGAAGGATTGAATGTTGTCGATCCTCATTTTGGTTTTAACTGAACTTCAATCTCACTTTGTCATCCATCTTTATTTACAGTCGATCAACAGAAATGAATGAGCTGCTATGTGGATAAATGAGGAATCGTTTTTCAAACATTCGCAGTTTCCAGATTCAGGATTTGTTGATTTATTGAAGTAATTTCAGTCTTTGTGTAACTCAGCGTGTACGATACTCGTGGGAACAACAGGAGGTCAATGTCTCCCCCTCTGTTTGACGTAGGAATTACAGGGTAACATCGGATGTGACCGCTCTGGATGTTTTTCTGTTTCACGGCCGAGGAAACGGGTTTAACGAGGGAACTGGGATGTTGCCCGCTGATGAACACAACTCGTGCAGACGTGACGGACAGACGAGCTCATGCTTTTTATCCCGTGGCCTCGTGCACACGTCTGTCGAGCAGCGTCAACTGTCCCAAACAAAAAAAAAACCCCAGATGGTCCACGAGACCAAGCTCAAGGTCATTGTTGTTATTTGTGACCCCCCCCCCCCCCCCCCCCCCCCCCCCCACACCTCTGTCCGTCCACCAGCTACGTGCCATCGTCTCCAACGTGTCCAGTGCCTTGATGTCCATCACGGTTTCTTTCACCACGCGTGTTAGTCGATTCTTACATTCACCAAAAGTACAAAATACTGTTTTTTTGTTTTTTTTTAATTCATCTCACTCAGAGATGACTCACAGGTTTTTCCAGGTTTTCAGATATTGGACCTGAGGGTGACACTGATGTTTAATTATGCAGAAGAAAAGTTAAGGATTAACTTTGAATTAACTTCATTTGAAGATTGAGGAAACATAAGAGATTTGAATCGATGCAGTGGAATCTGTTTTCAGTTTTGTCTCCAGACTAAATGTTTAGGTTTTTAATTTGAGTGAATCCTGAAAATAATATTTCACTCTGTGTCTCTGGGGGAAACTTGCAGGAATTAAATATCTCGCTGCCTCTGAAGATCTTTTTATTTTGTACTTTCGATGAAACGTGTTTTCACAATCTGAGCGGTTTTGCTTGAGGAGTTTGTCTTTTAATGATTTTCAACAAAACCGACTTGTTCCCTGATGACAAAAATCTAGAAGAAGAAAAAAAGAAAGTCCCCTCACAGATGGGAATTGTAGTTTAGCTGTTATGTTTTATTTTGAGCTGCAGATTAATTCACATTTTTAAGATCTTACGAACAGGAAACATTTCCAGCCTCATTCTTTTCAGTCGGTCGAGTGTGTTTGTTCATGTAGGTACTGATGTGAAACTAAAATTCTTTTGTACATAATGTCGACGTAAAGCTTTGTATGAAAAACAACGAGCACAGAGCGATGTCTCCATCCTGAACGAGTACGAACATTTTTTTTTTTATCTGAGTGATTAAACGATGTGTGTGAATATTAATGAATTCATCGCTGCAGACTCTTCGACGTCTGATGGACACATGTTGAGAAGCACAGTGTTTGTCTGCCTCCACTGAATCTGTCTGCCAGTATTATTAATTATTATTATTAATTATTAATGAGCTTCACCGGTCCTGACAATCGTCACGTATCTGATGATTTTCATTCCAGTTCCTGATGCAGTACGACACGTTGAGGGGCTGTTTGTCAGCTTCACTTTGTTTTATATATAAATTGTACGATTTGAAAAAAACCTGAAGCTTCTGTCGTCGATGTTTCCGCAGCTTTTTCTAAAACTCATCAAGTTGCATTGTCGTTTTTTTCTCATTTGTTTTGAAAGTCACAGAAAATAATCTTGATTAAAAGTTTTTTTTTTCTGCCACTAACTCAAGATATTTCTATTTTAAATTCAGCAGCTTTGATTACATCTATGGAAGCTGCAGCAACACGACTCTGTTTCACAATCATCTGATCAAGTTTCCTGGAAACAAAAAGAAAAAGTTTAAAGAACAAAACTGGACGATTTGTAAAACTCACTTATTGAATGAAATAACTTTGATTTCGTCTCAAGGGACAAAATTAAGTCAAATTAAACCAAAAATAATTATTTTATTTTCCATCATTTATAATTTTTTTACTCAGGCAGTTGTAATTGTTTTGAGCAGGAACGGACCTGACAATTATTTTCATTAATTTCATTTGAGCAAATAAAACAATTAGAAGAAAATGAACAATCTTGACGAAGCATCACAACCCAGAGATTTTAATTTCACACTCAAAAGAAAAATAACATTCGGAGGTTTGATCCGCTCGTGTCATCAAACAGTCACGTCCAGATTTCTACTTTAAAAACTCAGCGTCACTAAAATAAACACAAGACGTCTTCAGTGTTAATATTTTTTATAGTTACATCATCTCTGTACATTTACAAATTTTAAATTACATGAATTAGTTTGTTTCATCAAACTTTGACCACAGGACTGAAACAGTTGGACACTGAGATAAATCACAGTCTGATGATTCGAGAATTCGTCTCCGGGTTTTTAAAAAACAAAACAAGGTAAAATGTAATAATGCCGCGGCTGCAGAGCGGTTCTGCTTCTGTGGAATGGTTCTGTGCTGTGCGTGTTCTGGTCGAGCTTCAGTCCATTTTTCTTCTGGGGTCGTTCTCCGTCGTCGCTGCGTTTCTGAGTCCGGAGTCTTGTGCGTGGAGAGTTCGAGGTGGGGGGGGGGGGGCGGCTGTGAGTTCGTGAACCTGGACGCTCACGCACCGCTCAGCAGTTGACGCCCAGGCCGGTCCAGTGGTCGGGAACCATCAGGAAGTACTTGTCCATGGCCTCGCAGAAGCGAGCTCGATACAGCTCCGGAGAGACGACGGTCGGCATCTTCCCTGCAGACACACGCGAGGACATTAGAGGCGGAGCGGGACACACGCTAACACTCTAGAGCGCCAACGTTACATATCCAGTGGATTTATAAACAGGAAGTGGAGACGTACCTTGACCTCCCAGGATTCCAGTGGATTTGACGACCATTTCCAGTCTCTTGTCCCAAGTGAACGTCCGGATATAATCTGCAGCAAAAATAAAACGTATTTTCTGTTGCTGCGATTATTGAACGATAAAGATATAAACAGGACGACAACGCTAACGTGTCGGACTTCAGTCACCTATGATCCCAACCACCAGCTGATTGGTAGCATCGTCCCGCCCCACCAGCAGGGAGTAGTCGATGATGAGGTGGCTGGACAGGAAGTAGGCGTCGCTGTGTATGGCGGCGCGCAGGATGGCCTTGCAGTGCGAGCGGATGTACAGCGGGTTGTCGTGGATCAGCTTCAGGAGGTTCTCGTCCAGCAGAACCACTTCGCAGCTTTCCTTCCCCGAGTCCGTCTTCACGTTTCGGTTTCTCAGCGACCCTTTGAGGTCAAACACCTGCGGAGGAAAACAGGAAGTTGAGTAGAAAACCAGAGAAACAAACTTTAGTTCACAAAGTAAGGACCAGGACACATTCAGGATGTGTTCGATACTTTTAAGAAGTATAAACATTCTCGGCCCTGAAGATCTCACCTGAGCCATCTTGCGTCCGTAGAAGAGATTTTCCATCACAAGCAGATCCAGTTTCTTCTCCGTGTTGTTCTGGGAGTTTTTGTAGCCGATCCGATAAACTCCCAGGATCTTTGCCAGCGCGGTCGGCCGCTGTGGAGCGAGGGGGTTTTTAGTTAGAGTGTGACAGCGAACGCCGGATGACGAGCATTTCATTTAAAGTGCAAACCTTCTGCTGCACAGCTCCGGTGATGTAGGTGAAGTAGTGAGGAGCGAAGTCCAGGAAAGACTGAACCTCCAGTCTGGGCATCTGCTTCAGGATGAACCTGTCGTCTGTCACCACACACACACGAGGAGAAGACTTTACTTTAGAATTTCATCTCCAGCACATGTGGTGAAAAGTTCTCGCTGTCTTAAGAATGTTTGAAAAGTTTAGCCCAGATACCGACCCTCTGTGGCGTAGAACACGGCTCCAGATTTTCCACCTCGAGCCTGCCAGTTGACGCAGTGAGACAACGAGCGCACGAAATCCTCCTCGGCGCTCTCCATGATCTCCTCGCGCATCTTGTGAAACTCCTCGGCGTAGTAGATCCGGCAGTAAAACTTGGCGTTGGCGTCAGAGAACTCTGAAAATACAGCGACAGACGAGAGGTTAACGAGTTTTTAACTCTTCGATGATGTTAATTATTTTCAGAATTATTTCTCTTGTTGTCGTTTGTTGGTCTCGATGAAGCCTGAATGTTCTCGTGTTGGTGTTTCCACTTCAAACACTCACGGAGTTCAATGTGTGGATTCAACGTCTGTTTCTTCTGTTTGTCCGTCAGATCTGCGTCTTCTGCAAAAAAAAACAACAATTTAAAGTATAAAGAGTTTAAACACACGGAGAAAAAGAGTTTCTCTTGGACCTGAACTTACTGAGCGGATCGGCGTCCATGCTGCTGCGGCTCTGCAGGGACGAGGCCGACTCGCTGCCGGGCCGAGCCGGGCTGCTTTTCACCCGACTCTCCGCACTACTGCAAAACAGAACGATGACTTCAACATCGCAGACATCACGTCAGATCTGAATAAAACGAGTTGTTTCCAGGGAAATATACAGAAAAAACTTTATTTCTCTCTATTTAACAAAAGGTTGAACTGAGGCTGCTCCTGACTTTTGTTCTTTACTTTTGATTTTATTGTTTTGATTTGAATCCTGTACCTGACGACCTGCGGCGCCTCGTCGCCTCCTGCGTTTGACACCTTGGACAAATCATCCAGAGCTGTTTTATATTCTTTACAGCTGCAACGACAGACAACACAATGACATGGTGTTTTAGAAAAGTGAAAACTTTCAGGGACGCAGTTTGAAACTGAAACCAAATCTGTTGACGAACTAAATGTGGCTCATTGTCCGAGAGACGAAATGTAGGAATGTGAGAAACGATGGAAAACATCACATTTGACTCTGGTTGTTTAAAAGAGCGACGGACTGAGCCGGAGGGAGGAGTCACCTGAGAGCGAAGGCGATGATGGAGCTCGGCTCTCTCTCGCACACTGCGATGGGAACCCGCTCGTGCTCGTACATCAGGTAGTGTTTGTCCGGGTCGCTGTGAACAGAGGTCACATGACAGACGAGACACAAACTGTTAGAAGTTAGAGGAGTGGTTGAGATCCGTAACTCGTGACCTTCGTATTTGAAAGAAACTTTGTAAAGTTTATATAAACCGCTTCGGTCTGGGTTCATTTCTCACAATGGGAAGGGGATGGGGTTGTAGCTGTTGCCAGGCAGGAAGTTGGCGAGGATGGCCTTCATGGTGGACTTCTCCTTCACCTGACTGTCGGTGGAGCCCAGCAAGTGTCCGTCAAACACATCTGAGGACAAGCAGACACACAGATCATCAGACCGGAGAGACGCTGTCCCCTGAAAGAGACGGTTTGAGTGAATCAGAGCTTCTACCTTCCGGGATGCTGACAGAGTCCTGCTCAGTGAAGGAAGGACCGGGCGTCATGGGCTCGGCGCCGGGGTCTCCCGGTGACGGCAGCAGGGAGGAGGTGGAGGACGACGGCATCGCGCTGAGGAGACGGTCCTCTGTGCGGGGGAATTAACGTTAGGATAGAAATCAGCTTTGTTCAGAGATGAAACCGGGATCTGATTCGATCTGAGAGAGCGACCTCACCTTTTTCTCCGTTCTGTACCACGGGAGACGGGTTGCGAGGGGAGGACTCCAGGGCACTCTGGGAAAAACAAAACAATAATAAAAATCATCAAACTACATTAAACCTGAATTCTATCCTTCCAGTGTGGTGCTGGGACAGACGGCGTCCCTCTAACCCTCCTCCGTCCAGTTTCTCTGATCACATGAGATTTGTAAGAAAACAACTGTGACCCGGTCAGTGAACGCAGTGGCTGATGGTTACTGACCTTGCTGTCGTCAGCGGTAGTCTGTCGGTGCCTGCCCGGGCTGGGGGGGACGGACAGACGCTTCCTGCCCTTTTCCTGCTGGAACAAGTCCTGCAGCCTGAAAGAGACAGAGTCCATGTCCACAGTGAATGTTTTTGATTGAGTTTGTTCAGCTCTGTGAATGAATTACTTCACGATTCTTAACGTTATCTAAAGAAGAGCCGTTGACTCTGACCTGCTGTTCCACGACTGTAGCATCTCACACAGACCCTGTTTCTTCATCACCAGTGACTCCAGAACAGCCTGCAGCTGCTGAGGAGAGTCCACGCCGCAAACCTGCAGTCGAGCTTGAAGCTTCTCGATCCAGCTCCGCAGCTCCGCCTCCTCCATCTGCACACGCACAGAAAACCGCACAGTGAGCACGACAACACGCGGTCGTCCAGACCAAGTTAGAGTCGGGTCATAATCTCCCCCGTGTGTCCCCCATAGAGTCTGAGACCTTCTGTCGAGGGAGAACCTACGTCTTTCTGAGCAAAGAGGTCCTCCATCTTTTCCTCTCGCGTCTTACTGAAGGTGTCGGTCTTCAGGGACGTGAGCCGGTCATCGATGGCCAAGTACACCTGAGTCACTCTGAAGGGAGAGCAGAGGGAAGACAGAGGATGAGTGGATGTGCTCCAGATAAACGTCCGATGAGCTCTGTCACTGGTTTTCATTTACTTGAGGGAGAAGTCCTTCAGGTCCTGCTGCAGGCTGCTTTTGGACGGTCCCATGTTCCTGATGAAGATCTTGGGACGAGGAAGACAAATCTCCAACAGCCTCACTGACGTGTAGCTGAGAGGGAAACAGGAAACAGTGGGTGGTATTTTGATTTTTGCTGTTTGAAACCTTTTTTATTGATTTCATTTTTTTACTTTTGCCATTAATCCTGAATATCAAGGCTCATGTTTTACTATGAGCTCTTCTTTTTTCCTGTTTGATGGATTCTATACAAGCGACCACACAAGATCAAAATAAGAATAAAATGACAACACAAGACTAATGCCAGGATGTTGATTTTAACTGTAACCTCATATTTATATACTTTATTTTCTCTGTTTCTTCACATCAAACTTTCTGCCACAAACCGGAGATCGTTTCTTCCGACCAACCTGAAGGACGCCACCATCTGGTTGTATGAGAAGTACTGGTGGTAATCTTTGTGCATGGAGTGTCCGCACGGCTCTGCGTTCGCTCGTCTGGTGTACTGGTGCCCGTAGAAGCGAAGCTCCAGGTATTTGGCAAAAGACATGGACCACGAGTCGTTGGACAGAGGCACGACCGGAGTCACCTGACAGAGCAGAAGACAGTTCAATTCACAAACACTCTCTCTTCACACGGAGCAGCGGGAGCAGTGTTGCTGTTACCGACCTGTTTGCAGATGCGGCACCAGGAGTAGTTGAGAATCGTGTGTTGATAACCAGGTACGGGGGAGTCCAGCTCCTTCAACACGATCTGCACGCAGCCGCTGCCGTGCACGAACCGGCGGATGTGGTGCACCATGGGAGTCTCACAGAACATGCTGGGGCACTGATAAGACGGCCTGGAAACAACGGGAGCACAAACGCACAACTCATCAAACTGTTGAAGCCAAACTTAGAATCTCACATTATAGAATCTTATTTTTAAGAAGAATTAAGTTCAGTTTCAATGAACTTCTGTTGTCGTCTTACCTGAAACAATACCGCTCCAAGAATATCCCCAGAGAAAGGTCGTTCTTGCCGTAGAACTCCATCGTGACGATCCTGTTAAATAAAATCAGTGACTACGACTTGTTCAAAACAAGAAATGAGATTTCCTCATTCAATCCCTGATTGTTTACCACGGGCTGACGCAGGGGTTGGGTGCGTTGTTGGACTGAGCCGAGGAGCTGCTGAAGAGGACACACAGTCTCTGATGGTTGACCGGGTTCAGACAGTCCAGCTGAGGACAAGGACAGACACATGAGAACATCATGAAACAATGAAGGACCTCGAGCTGCATCTTGTCTTGTCTGACCTGCGGTCCAAACCCCAACCATCATACATTTATATATAAATAATATCATTTTATAAATATAAAATAAAACCACACGTTTAAGCAGCAATTCATTCTCTGTGCACTGGACACAGTGGTTGTGATTTGCGTTACATCTTTAGACCGATGGATTAAATCTCCGCTCACCTTGGGGGCCCAGCTCATATCGTTTTGTTTACTCGGCTTCTCCTCTTCGCTGTCGGCCTTCACCGGCGCTTTGACCGGCGCCTCCCCCGCTCTGCTCTGGCCACCGACCGGAGCTGCAGCAGCGACACTGCTGAAGGGGTCGGGGGCTTCCCTCTGCCGGATGCGTCCCCCCTTCGCTCTGTAGTCCGCCAGCATCTTGGCCAGACCCTGACTGCCGTTCAGCTGCTCTATGATGCGGGTGCTGGTCAGACTGTGACAGGGCAGGACCTCCGGAGGCTTGGGGGGTGCGTTGCCATTGGTCTGACCTCCGACCAGGGAGGAGGGAGCGGAGTCTTTAAGGAGCTGACGCTTTCTACGGCAGTCCAGTTCCTTCAGGTCTTTGTTTAGGAGAGGGGACAGGTAGACCTACAGGACAGGGACAAAACACAGACACCTTTTTATAAACCTCCAACACAGTTTAGAGAAGTGGTTCCTCGGTGTGAAACTGAACAGATGAACACCAGCAAAGTTCGGTACCTGCTCAGGAAAATAATCCCTGCTGGGGCAGTGCATGCCGGCGGGTATGAGGAGGAATGGTTCTTTAAACGTGATGAAGGGAGAAATGCACAGGATGATGTCCTTCAGCTCCTGCTTGAAGACAACGGAGATGGACTTGAGACGGTCGTCAAAAGAAGCCACCTGCTCGGCCACAAACATCCCTGTGTCGTCCTGCAGGGGGTCTCGGAACAGCCGAGGAGTGGGCGTCTCCGAACCGTCCTCATCCTCCATACTGAGTGAATCCTCCTTGAACAGGCTTCCCTCCTCCCTCGTATCTCCCTCCGACATGGGGACGAGTGTGTCCGACAGCGTCATGTCCTGGTCGTCCTCCATGAGAAATGGAGGAGACACGGAGAGAGGAGGTGCAGGTGGACTGGAAAATGGCGAGGAGATCATTCTCACTATGTTCACAGAGGAGGGTGATCGTGGTTTCAGTGCATCTTGAAGACCGTCCATCTCAACATTTTTGGACGGAGCCTCAGAGAGAAGCCCGTCCTCCACAGGTTGTCCGTCCAGCAAAGAGTCTTCACTCCCTGTCATCTTCTCCTGACTCTCCCCATTTGTCTGTTTCCACCCACTCTCGTCATCCACCTCTTCATCTGCAGAGACGCTCTCCAGCAGGCAGGGGAACGAGGTGCTTTGGGCCAAACTGGGCGGCATGGCGAACTCGTCCATGAGGAAAGAGATCTCCAGCTGGGAGTGGTAGGCGACACACACCATGAGCATGATGATCTCCTTCACCCGAGCCAGCTCGTAGTCCGAGGCGCCGCGCAGCTTGATGGAGCAGCCGAGATGAGGAAGACAGCCCTCGAAGAACATCAGAGTTTTCACCTCGTCTAGAGGGACAGACACAGAATGACACGGTGTGTTAATGTCGCAGCAGTGTCCACTGAGAGTAAGAGTGTGTAAGCACTCGTCTTACTGTTGGCCAGCGTGAAGGGCTGCATGTAGAACTTGTGGCAGGTCCCCAGACGAGGTTTGGTGAGGAGCTGGTCCATGGACATCACCAGGTCTCCCTGCGTCATGCGACTCACTCTGTCCAAGACTTGCTGGACAATGAACGAGGAATAAGAGATGATTAACAATCACTTCATGTCACACGGCACATAAATAATCAAGGTCCAGAACTTCTACTAACCGGTTTGACGTTGATGACCAGGGTGATGCCGTGCTCCAGCAGCATGTCCTGAGCGATGCGGGACACCGTCTTTTCCACTAACACCAGGTTCGGACGGACGTCTACGATACGCTGAACATAGTTCTTCAAAAACTCTCGTTCCTAAAGAAAGAATTCATCAGAAAGAAAGATTCAGAAAAACTCACAACAAACCAAAACCAAAGGTTGATTCCTCTATGATGAATTGTTGACTGTGGTCAGAGCGACTCACGCACCTGCAGCACAATGGGGTCGATGCAGGTAAACTTGGTCTCCTCCCTGTACAGATACTCTATGGAGCACTTCAGCAGCAGGATCTTGGGGTTCTTGATGTAGGCGTTCATCTGTTCGCAGGATGTTATATTGAATAATATATGAATCAATCAATATATGAGCATTTTAATAAATGTTCTACTTTACAGAAGAACGTGACTCTACCTTCTTGTGGGCGATGTTCTTGGTGCAGATGAAGCCGTTCACCACTGTTGAGTCAAACTTCCTGCCCCCAGAAATCTACAGCACATGAACAGATTCAGTTCAAAACACTTCAAGTCGACAGATGTCCAACGAATGAATGTGACTAAAGTTTGACTGATTCGATGACACAGTTCCTGACCTTCTTGATGTGGACCAGCTGTCGGATGTCCATGTCGTCGTCGCAGTTGCGAACGTCAGGCCGCACTGTCTGGACGACCTGTCTAACCACGGGGACGATGATGTCCCGCCAGGACAGAGACAGAGACTCGCTGTAGAGCAGCTGCTGCAGCAGCGCCATCATGTGGCTGTGGTTGGCCGAGCTGAACAAAAAAACCACATTTCTCTTTACCATCGTGTTGAAGGTTTCCCACAAACTGAACTGCGTCTCAATTGTACACAGATAAATGTAAACGTATATATCCAGTGTTGTTGTCTCCACTCACAGCAGCCTCTCCATGGCCTTCTTCTCTCCGTTCTCCTCTCTGAGCTGGTCCAGGGAGCTGTGGTGCCAACCCAGCGGAGTGAACAGCATCTCTTTGGCTTTTTCCTCCACACGACGGTTGAACAGAGACTCTGCATGAACATCGGAGAGCGAGCAGGTTTTTATAGCCGCAAGTTCTTCCTCTATAAAGCCAACGAGGAAAAGTTCTTACCCTTAATGAAAGCGTCGCTTATGATGATGTTCTGTCCTCCGTCCTCAGTGAGAAGGAACTCGGCTGAAAGAGGAGAGAGATCACACAGATATCTGACAGTGAGACACGGTGTAATAAATATGATGTGTGCACAGTTACCTGGACACAGCTGGACTGACAAGTTAAATGTACCTTTTTGCTCAGTAGCAGGAGGCACATGTGGATATTTGGATTGTTTCTTGATGTGGAAGTTAACATTGTTTTGCTCCATGTTGAGGTTGATGGAAGCTGCGGAGTCGCTGTCCACCACCGACTGGAAACTGCTGACAGACGTCCTCTTGCTGGGGCTGGCAGAGTCTGGACAGTGATGGGTCAGTGAGCCCACATTTATTTATTTCACTACATGTCTGTCTCTTTCTCACTCGCGGCCCACACTGAGTCTGGTTCTAGGGGTTTCTTCCAGTTAATGAGAGTTTTTTCTCTCCGCTGTCGCCAAAGTGCTGCTCATTGTGAGTTTCTCTATAATTGTTGAGGTCTTGACCTTAAAATTGAGCAGCTACTGGGATTTTAATTCACAGAAGTCAGACCTGTAGACAAAGAGTAACAACTTTATTCAAGCATTAGAGGTACATACTTGGCATGGTGTACTCGCTCTCATCTGCAAGCTGCTCTGTGTCGCTGTCGTCAAACTTGATGTCTTTGAACCAGGACGGCTCTGAATGTCCCTCCACGGAGTTGACACTGTCGCTGTCTGGAGACGGCGTTTCTGAGAACTCTGTACTCTAGAGATTAGACAGAGCAACTATTTTCACTGCTTCTGGAATGTTAAAGGTGTTTAAAAATGTTTCACTGTACAGATTAGAAGCCTTCGATCAAACCTGGAGGGGGCGGTAGAGAGCATACTCGTCCCTGAAGAGCTGGTCGTGGTGGGTAACACAATCCAGCCAGCGACCGTCCACTAACGCCTGGCCTATGGCGATGGCCTGGGCCCTGCAACGCAGAAACATCAGCATGAAAAACAAGATGAGGAGCAGCTTTCGACTTGTAAATGAAAGAGACGTGTGAGTGACGCCACCAATGAGAACCTTCTGCACTGAGGTCATTGATCAACCTGAACCGAGTATCGAGAATCATCGAAGATCAGCTGAGATCCTACCTGGTGGAGATGGTGCCATTCCTCAGCAGCCAGTTGACGAGCTCCTTTCCCACAATGCAATTGGGGTAGGTCCTCAGCCAGTATCTGTGGTCCTGAAACTCCATCCCTGTGTTGTTGTGGCAGATTTTCTTCCACAGGTCCTTCAGCTGAGAGGAGTCCTGTAAGAATCAATCACATTGAACGTCTCTGTGGATGAATCAAGATGAGAAACAAGAGGATAAGAGAAGGACTAGTCACCAGTAGGATCTTCCTCTCCTCCTCACTGTGGTCCAGCTTGGTGCCGCTCTTCGTGCCCGACATGGCTCGGCTGGTTGGCGGGCTGACCGAGCTGTCGTAGGACGGCGCCATGGAGGAGCCAGAGCGGTCCAGCGACAGGTTGGTCACACTGGCCGACCTGTGGTGGAGACAAACAGGGACCGTTCAGCCCGTCCTGTATCGAGCTGGAACACACTGAGCTTCACGATCAAACCCAAAGCAGCGCCTGACCTCTTCCTCGCAGGCGACTTGCCGACGTCCTCTTGTAGAGTTGTCAGTCTGGAGGTGAGGCCGCTGCTCTGAGGCTCCTGGTGAATCATACTAACGAACACGGACAGAAATACACTTTGACTGGTGTCCTCTCTGCTGTGAGCTCTACACTTCCTCTACGTCAAGTTTACATAGTCAGTGAATTTGAGCATGCAGAAAACCTTTTCTTCTTTACAGAGCTAGAAAGCGTTACCTACAGAAAGCTAAAGCACAGGCAGGTGTGAAAAAATTAAAAAAAACAAAACAGCGAGACTCACTTCTTTCTCATCCCAATGGGAGTTTTTCTATGCCAGGAGAGAGAGAGAGAGGGAGAGAGGGAGGGAGAGATAGACAGAGAGAGAGAGAGAGAGAGGATACAGGTTTTCTATGAGGCAAGTTGACAGATAAAATAAGCAGCGAGCACACCGATTCAAAACAACAGGCGTGGGGTTAAAAAGCTTAATTTAACAGTTAGCCTGTTTTATTCTGTGCATGGTTAATGAACTGTATAAGTCACTTAAAGAGGACGTTTGTGTGATTTAAAATTTATTTATTAATTAGAGATTGTTTTCTGCACCTATTGTCTGACCTGTTAGATCACAAGCTCTGTCCCTGGGCATCATACAGACGCCTGTAGTTTCTTATCAAATGGCAAAGTCTTGCAACTTGGATTTTCTCCCCCCTCAGATTCTATTTTGGCGGTTTAGTCCATATCCGTATCAAACATTAAGCACAGACGAGCCTTCACGGTGGATTCCCTTTAATGACACGGAGCCGCCGTCATATGATTCAGTGTCTTAACCACGCACAGAGTCCAGAACCAACAAAGCACACAGATGTTTTAAACAGCTGAAAATCAGAGAAAGAGCAAGAGCACAGCTGGTGAAAGAGATGAGGGCAGCATGTCTCCATCATGGACAAAATAATAATGTGATAAAAACTCTGTCCACTACTAAAAACAGAAAACGAATTAAGTTAGAAAATACAAATGATTTTGGTTGTGTGTGTGTGTGTGTGTGTGTGTGTGTGTGTGTGTGTGTGTGTGTGTGTGTGTGTGTGTGTGTGTGTGTTCGTTCACCTCTGCCAGGTAAGGTCTTCCTCCAGGAAGATGTTCCTGCTGGACTTACGCCCGCCCACAGGCGTCCGCGGCTCGCTGGGCTCCAACACGCACACAGAGCAGGGAGAGTCGGACAGGGCGCTCAGGTCCTCTCCGATGGAGCCCGACTCTGAGTGGGCGTAGTTTAATGCTATTTTACGACAGTACGTGCAGGCCCGTAGATCCCCTGGATAACGAGGGGAACTTTGGTTAATGGTGAACTCGATCAGACTAATCTACGACATTATTCATCTTGAATGCGTCACTCACCCGTGTAGCCCATGAACTTTCCGGGGATTTCCTGGTTGCAGCAGCGGCTGCAGAAGATCTGGCCGCACAGACGACAGTGGTGGCGACGGCGGAAGGTGGTGAACTTCTCATTGCAGTCGTAACACTCTTTACACTGACTGTCTGGCATCCAGTACTGCTTCAAATCGCTGTCCTGAAGAGGCGTGAATATCATCGATTATGAACAAATCGTTTATATTTTCACATAAACTTGGGAATAACTCAAAATGTTTGAGGCTTCAGAAACTTTAAAGAAGTTAAGTGGGAAATATTTAGAAATTAAATATATGCCAATTTAAATCGCTGACCTACTAAAGTCCTCTCAAGGTCACACATTCCTTTTGAATTACAACGTGAAACCCAAACTAACCAGATCAAATGGAATCAATGGAACAAACGCAGGAAACTTAGTTCAGACTTTCGAGTTGAAAAGTTTAGATCGCAGAGAGATAGACAACAAAGCTCAAGCACCGGTTTGTAAATCACGTCTCAGGAGCGGAAACAAGGTCGTGTTTGGGATGAGCCTGAATAAATACAAGCATTTCACAGTAGATGGGAAACAAGTCCAATTGACTGATGAGATGTTTTGTGTGGACGTAGCCTGTATTTTAAGGATGTTTTCATTGTCTTGAGCAAAGTTCTGTCACAGGACAACAACCACAGGGTTTTTCAAAGAGCTGTAGACTGACACGACTTAAACACTCGTATTTAAGATATAAAGGACAAAGGGTCGATGTGCAGTACCTGGCTCTTTCCCTCCATGATCTCCTTCAGCCTCTTCAGTGCAGTCCGAAGTTGAACAGCTGTACGAGGGTCATGGTTGCTTAGAGGTGCATCTGCTTTCCTGCTGCCGTCTAAATCATTCACATGTACACACACACACACACATAATTAAACTAACTGCATTTTTTTCTTCCATCCATCCTTCTGCATTGTCAAATGCTTGTATAAAATAAATGGAAGACTTGCTCTGAAGTCTGCTTCTTCCTCATGGTGCATTTAAAGATGACGGCTGAGTGACAAACATTTGACAAAGCACTTCCTCGTCTTATGAATAAGTTGTGTAAAAAAGTTGCAAATGTGCATTAAAAGTAACACATGATCGATTAAAAAAAAAAAACTGGCCGAGGAACAGAAACAAGTTGAGCATAATTGTTGTTAGCTTCAAAATCAATCATGACAAACATCATTCCAATCATTAGTACCCGAGTGGAAAACATCGGGGCAAAACCAAAGACCAAAGAAAGCACTGCATTGACAATGCAAATATCAGAACACACACACACTCACATGCACTCAGACACACAACACACTTTGAATGAGAACATTCTTCCAGAACGAGTTGTTATAGTCAAGCTAAAAAAAAAAAAAAAAGTGCAGAAGGCCCCTCACCTGGCCAATCCACTGAAATCAGAAAAGACATGAGAACCATTGTTACAGCGTGTTCATGCATTCATCCTCCTCATACATAATGCGACATGAACAAAACCCTTCACTCAACAATCTCCTGTGACCGAGTGTAAACTTTTTCCAAAATGAGATGAATTACAGCTTCGACTCAACTGACGTCGACGTCAGAGGACAAAGAATGAAGACAATGTTATCAGTGGCCTCTGATTAGTTCATTCAATACATGACAGAGGCCTTAAAATCTAATAACAGGACTTTTAAATAAGAGATAATGAACAAATGTGAGAGGCAGAGGCACATTTATCAAAGTGTTGTTGAAGCCAGATATAAAAACAATCTCCCATCCCAGAATGAACCCAACAGTAAACATTTACAGCCTTCCTCTAAACTCAAGACATTAAACACATAATTCAATTCCATTCAACATGTTGTAAAATTAGATTATGTGTCTGAACACTACATCCTGGCAGACCTTGTTACTGCAACAGTCAAATGAGTTGTTAAAACATGAAAAACAGGACAAGCTAAACTAGAAAATTAAAGTTTCCTGTTATTTGTCATAAACCTCGTTCCTGTTTTACCTGGTGACACACACACAAGCCTCTAATCTGCACTGCGTGTGTGTCCGTGTGCGTGTTTTACCTGAGGCGGTGGAGATGCGTCTGACGAGGTCACCGTGTGGTTTCCGGTGCGAGCTGGAGCCGTAGGGGGAGTGGGAGGGGCTTGTGGACCAGCTCCTCCTCTCTGACCTGGGAGAAGGGGACGGCACATCTGGCTTGTCTGCAGCTGCTGAGGGAGGACGTCCCTCCTCTGTACACACACACACACACACACACACACACACACACACACACAGAGAGAGAGACAAGAAGGGGATGTGATATTCAGTAAACACTGTTCGTTGCGTAACTGCCCTCTAATGTAATTCAATGAAAGTGCAGCCCCCCCCCCCGTCATCTCATCTGTAAGAAGCAGGGTTGTGAGGATTATAACATTCAGGTCCACGCTGCCGTGATGACGGCTGTTGTTCCGACTACAGGACTGTAGAGGCAGGACTATAAACTCACGAGTCATGCGGCTCCCTGGTTCCTCACGCCAGGCAGGCAATTCAAATCACATGACCTCCCAAGACTGTGGCTAATTGTCCTGGACTTCTTTAAACCGCCTGAACTTTGTAAACAGTGAACAAATCAGTGAGTTGTCTCATTACAAGGTTTACAGATACAGTGCTGCCCTTTTAAATGAAGTAAAGACAAGTTGACTCACTTTAAAGGTCACTTTCCATTTACTGCAGACGTCAGAGGTTAGGCTCAACAAATATATTTTTATTTTAAGGAAATATGTGTTAAACTTCAAAACAATCTTCTACACATGAATAAACTAATCTTTGCATGAGGAGGCTTCGGGTAACTTTGTGTGCGATTGTTAAATATTTACTGCTGTGACTTTTACATGTTGTACAGTTGTGGTCAGGACTAAAACTAAATCATCGCCCTCACGCCCTGAATCAGTCAATAATGAGAGTCCGCCGGTGACTGAGCCTCATCAGTCATTACAAGTTCTCACACACACACACACACACTCTCTCTTCACGGGTTTGTACCACATGTATTGATGGATGCAGTAAATGCTTTAAAAGATATAGACAGGATTTAGAAAATGTTAATTTAACACTATGTGTACACTAAGAAGGATAACTTGATAGCATGTTTTTAAGATGAATGTATGATTCTAGGTTTGTCTTGTTTGTCTGACATTTTTGATTTGCAAGTTTTTTTTAGGAAATGATGATCTCGGGGCGGGGCAGAGCAGCTGGTTCAACATTAAACATCACAGCAAATATGCTCAGTCCCCTTTATTTACATTTCACGTCCTGAAACGAGTTACCCACATTACAGCTGAACTTTCCCCAAAGACAGAAAATCTGACTCAGCAGTGATCTGGATGGGATGGTAATTACACTGCATTTATATAGTTTAAGACATTAACTTTATACACATATTCATTCAGCACTTTCCATGACTCAACCAGCCCACTTCCACAGACAACAGAGGACTGGAGCAGCCGGGGCGTGCTCTACTTCCTGAGTGTCATCTGTTCTGCAACGCTTCTTTGACACTTCTACTTTGGTTCCAAGTCACTTATTGTCATTCTGCAGGAGGTTTCAGATTGTTAGCGATTAGCTCGCTTTTTGTGACGCACTCCTCAACCAGAATATTGATACACAATGAGGCAACATGTCATTGAGTGTATTTCTGTGTAGACATGCATCTCTGACCTTTGTTGCTGAAACGAAACAGGTTGACGAAGGAGCTGTACGCGGAGCGCAGTGGAGGCTCATCCTGCTCCGGAGTCAGGGGTTTGAAGTGGGTGAGGTGGGAGGGGCTGGTGGGCGAGATGACGGGCGGCTCGACACTCCACTCCGTTGAGGACGAGGACTTGTCGTCAGCAGCCATGTTGCTGCTACTCCTGCGAGAGGGTAAAGAAAATACATATCTTAATAACGTGCATCTAATGATCCAAGTTTGAGATGCTTACACGTCGTCCTGACAGGAATTAACATCCGTACTGAGTTATCAGATGTGACTGGAGATCTGATCGTTACGGTGGTTGCAGGGATGAGTCCTGAGCCACAGGGAACACCTTCTCAGCTGATGGCAAAGTTTTATTACTTTGTGATCAGGTCTCTCAGGACAGATTTTAGACAACGAACACAGGTAGAGGCTCCTACAGACTCTTTATTCAGCTCCACCTCTGAGGTAATTTAAAAGTTGTTGTGTTTCCTGTTGTTTCTATCCAGCACCTGGAGCGTATCCAGTTTTAATGGGTCTGCTTTCATATATACTTTCTTCATCAAACTGCGACAGGTTCTCTAGACGAGCATCAGTCACTGAGCAGCTCCTAGATTAGCTCTGTAATTACATCAGTTATGGTAAAAAAACAAAACAAACCAACGAAGCTGCACGTCGCAGTCATGCTAGTTTACAGAAGTGGCCGTGGACATAAAATTTAATAACCAGGGCAACAGTCCTTCATGAATAAGAGCTGATAAACTTGCTTAACATCCGGAAAATAAAAAGTTCTTGATACGCACAGGTTTAAAACAGGGATGGGTGATGTGCCCAAAAATGATATCAGGGTAAACATTTGGATATTGATTGATAAAGATAATTATCACGATAAATGTCACATTATTGAACTTATGTTTAAGGACTTTTTTCTGTTCTAGGTATTGATAGTGTTATTGCATGTGTTTCAGTATAAATACATTCTTAATTAATAAATGAGATATTCACAGTGCGCATCTTAAAATACCACAGAGAATAAGGAAACCTGTCGGATGACAGTTTCAAATGATAATAATAAGATAAACAGTTTTACAGCAGATCTGTCGGACTCTGTTCCTCGTTGGATAAAAAGAGAACTGTCCTGAGTTTTCATTCTGTCAATCCGAAGTTTCCGTTTTCCTTCAACAGGAAACAGACTTTTAAGAAGCGAGCACCAGAAGCTGAAGAGGTTTCTTTAAAATGCACAAAGTGTTTTCTCCTGCTCCTCAGGCTGAACACCAGAACTGGCTTCAATGACAGATCGTCCGATACACGCGCTCATGAGGTGACCGGGCGGCAGACGGACATGTTCGGCTGAGTCGACCCGACGGAGCCGCTGCTCACATCGACTTCGTGTTCGGTTGATAAGCGAGTTAAAAAACCCTCCGAGCCTCCTCCACACTTACCCGCTGGAAGAAAAGAGGTGTCCGATTAAAGCCACGATGCTGAGACAAGAGACGGAGCAGGAGGAAGAGGCAGCAGCACAACCATCATGTGATCACAACAGGACGTGACAGCGTGACATCACTGTCCGGAAGTGTTATAGCCTGGAACTGCACCTGATCTATACAGTGTGTGAACCAGAGGCTGTGTATAAAGGTATATAAAGGTTTGACCTGAGCACTGTGCACATCATGTGCACAGAATAATATGTAGAGTATAATGTGCACAGAATAATATGTACAGTATAATGTGCACAGAATAATATGTAGAGTATAATATGTACAGTATAATGTGCACAGGATAAGTTTCACTCTTTCTGAAGGGTGTTATTAATGTTATTTTTAAAGCCTTAGCACTGTTTTAAACTAGTGAAATGATATCAATAATTATCTAAATATAATTTTCATTAATAGCAATATAACACATTAACAACCATGTGTCTCGTCTCTTCACAGCTGCTCGTTGCGGGAACTGTTTGTCTCTTATTCTTCAGGCCTCGACCTTCAGTGTAAAGAGCCTTCAGATAATGTACATTATGATCTGGGGCTTTTACAAATACCAATGAATTAGACAGACAGACAGACAGACAGACAGATAGATAGATAGATCTATCTAATTCATTTGTATTTGTAAAAGCTCCAGATTGTTGCTGTGAAAACTGTCATTGTGCTTTTTACGCGTAATCATCCACGTTTGTCAGAAGAGTCCTGAGCTGCTCTGATCTTCTCGAGTCGGCTTCAGATCAGATGTTCTCAGACTCAAACCTGCTCCGCGGCGTCGACAACAACAGAAAGTGGAACTGAACTGCAGAATCGCAAACCGACTTCAGATCCGTTGTTTGGTTTTCATAGCTGTAAACAGACGTTAGCTCGTTGAGTCCCACTTAGCATCGCAGCACTTTGGCTTTTTCTGACGGCGACATTTGCATTTCAACAGAAGCGGCGACAACCAAACAGCAGTTTTACTCACAGCAAACACAAACAATCGACCAATTAGACGCAAGCTAACATTAGCCGCCGGGGGCTAGCTTCACTAGCTAACGGTAGCCTCCGGTGCTAACCAGCCGCAATGATTTTACGCTCTGAGCAGGAAAATGACTCGGGATCGTCGCGACGGAAGAAACTGAGACTCACCTCAACCTAAAGTAGTTTCTGAAACATCGCTGGACGAAGCGCTGCGGCTCCGAGGACGAGAATCACACCGCTGAGCACACAGGCGAGCAGACCCGACCAGTCGCACCCGGAACACGCTCTGTTGTGATCGCCGCAGGACGAGCAGCAGAGCCCGGAAACATCGATGGGACAAGCCCCCCCCCCCCCCCCCCCCTTGTGGTAGAGCGCCACCTAACGTCAAGATTGACAAAACACAAGCAGACAACTTATTTTTATGTTTCAGACTCTTTGTTTATTAGAGTGAAACTTTCAGAATTAAAGAACAAGTGAAGCACGAGGGAAACAAAGTTTACACTCAATTCAACGCACACGTCTTCTTGTGGGACACGCCTCCTCCTGTGGGACACGCCTCCTCGCACATGCGCAGACGCTCGGCGGTCTTTTTCGATTTTGCGTTCAAACCGTGTGACGCGGTCGTTCGGCGAGGTCATGTGGGACTGTTGTTAGGATCGAACCCGCGGTGCTTTCGTCACAGTGGTACAGACCGCCGACCGAGCTCTCCGCCGTGTGTCGGTTGGTGTCGGTAAGTTTGAGTCCGACCGGAGGAATCGGGGAGTTAGCGTCACGCTACACCGCCGGTTACACCAGTTAGCTGCGGATTCACCTCAGCTAATGCTAACTGTGGCTAACCCAACGACAACAAGATTAGATTAGATTATATTAGATTAGATAATATAACATAACATAAGATAATAATTAATCCCTCAATGGGGAAATGGAGTCAAAATAGGAACAGGAAGTTATAAGTAACATACTGAATATATCTACAGGGACTGTATCGTCCATGAACCAGTGTATTGCACAGACAGAGTATATATATATATATATATATATATATATATATATATATATATATATATATATATATCATATTGCACAGACAGAGTATATATAAACACATATATATATATATATATATTATATCATATTGCACAGTTAAGGGAGTTAAACCAGTTAAAGAGCAGAAGTCCATCATGGCTGCATGTAGTTCTACTGGTGTTACAGTCTTTCTTTCTTTACTTTAGTGTCAGAGACATTACAGACCTACACTCAGGATATAAACTGTTAGCTTCATTTATTTCAGCCAAATATAGAGACTATGTTTACATATAAATAAAGATCATGAAGTCACACTCTATATATATATATTTACATAGATACTTAAGGTACAAAAGCTAACAGGTTTTTTGTGTGTCTTAGGTTCTTCATTTCTTCATCCAAGCGACTCTTCATGTTCATCGATCATGTTCACTGCGAAGACAATGACGCCTTTAAAAGCGTCCAAGCAGACTTCAGCCGCAGCGTCAAAGATCAAGAATAAGATCCTCAGTGAGTATAAAGCTGCTAACAAAGATTTTCCAGGGGCTGTAGTCGCTCTGGATGTTTTCCAGAACTTTCACTGCCGGGCTGGTCAGTTGTCAGGAGAATGTTTGACTGAGCCCAGGTGAGACCACGGCAGGAAAATACACAGAGAGCGAGTGGACGTGTTGATGAGGGTTCTAACATGCGGAAGATGTGAAACTCGCCCCTCGAATATTACAGACATTTTCCTGTTGTTTTGAACGAGTCGGACCCGGACAGTGTCCTGCTGCTGCTTCACATATGAAAGAAGACAAAATGTCCACACACGATTTTCTGGAAAAACACATTCATTTGACCACATTTACAAATAAACCAATAAACTTCATAACATTTTTATATTGTTCTCCCATTAAGAACTAATGTTGAAATCCTTCTTCATGACCACACCAGACACGTCCTCCTTCTTCAAGGTTTCTTTGAAGACCAACAACAAGGCCTTAGCTCTGGCTCTGGAGGCCCAGAAGGAGCGGAGCAGGCAGCTGGAGATGGAGATCGTGTACCTGCAGAAACAAGTGGAGGCTCTGTGCTTCGAGCTGGCCACCAGGAAATACAAGGACAGGAAACTGGTGGGTTTGAAAAGATCATTCCAGGAAAGCAAAACCACAGACTGAAATGATGGAAGAGGAAAACAGGTGTTCTTCTAACACACAGACGGTCTGATAAATGTTCTGATTGTTTTCTTGTCACAGCTCCTCATCTTGAAAAACCTTCATACAAACACTCTGCAGCACTTCGACATGGTGGCCGACCTTTTCTCAGACTGTGTGAGGATTCCTCTCGATAACTATTGAAATGTTCTTCTTTGCGTGGCTCCTTGCATAGACATGATCTATGATTGCCTCTGTATTTACCGCCCACAGGATCTTCCCAAACTATCTCAGGATAAAAAAACTGTGTTCTGTAACATCGAGGAAAATCCTGCAGTGGAAAGGTGAGATTACTGAAAATATTATTTTTTACACAACAAATAACCTGTTTTGGTGTTTGCAGCTTTGACTCGATTGTTTCCTCCACCCTCTCCTCTTTCAGTCGCACAGATCAGTCTCCTCCTCGCCCGGAAATCGCAAAAGATTTGTTGTGTCCCAGTAAAAATGTAACAACGAACCTGCCTGAAAAAAATATGGAAGAACATCTCTTTGGTAAACCCAGAAAGTCCACAGATGCTTACAAAGGTATGGGGGGGGGGGGGGATATACATTTTAAAGTTCTAGTGATATATTTCACAGTTATCTACGTGGTGATACCGACCAGGGTTTTTTTTGTTTTTAAAAAGACTGAAAAAGTGACTAGTTTTAACTAGTTGAAAAACCCTGACAGAGTTTTTACTGAACTTATAAATTTGCTCTCCCATCGATCATCAGATGCTGAGAAGAGGCGTGTGACTCAGCGTATTCAAGCTGCCGCGGCAGGAGCATCCCGTCCGTCCAGCAGCCTGCGGGCTGAAGTAGAAAGGCTGTCCATGATGTTCTCTCAGTCGGGCTCTGACATGAAGTTGCTCCCCTGTTCTCAGAACAGTCAAACCTCGTCCTCGCGTCTCAGCACATGTGAAGGATCCAAACCAGCCTCCACTGACGCGCTCTCTGAACCAGAACTGGACCAGAGTAACAAACTAGAGAAAACGGTGCTTCTGGATGCAACCATGGAGATGACGCAAAGCGACAACCCTGAGATAGTCGTCGTGGAAACCAAGGTCAAAAAAACAAAACCAGGCAACTCCAGCAAACAGAAACGCAAGAAGAATAAGGAAGACGCCTTCGGGTTGAGTGCGGCTGAAAACGCTCGAGAGAAGAACTCTGCAGATTCTGGGATGAGCGATGTTCAGACTGCTCCCACTGACGCTGAGTTACAGGCAGACGACCACGAACTAGAGGGAATCAAACTTCAGAGTGAGTCGCCTAAAAAAACGAACAGCTCTCGTATTCCCAAACTGGGCAAATCTGATCCGATCAGCTGTCAGAAAAAGTCCAAATTAAAATCATCACAAAACACCAAGTCCGGTGACATTGTCTCTCTGGAGCTGGACGATTATTTCACAGACTCTCAAAACAAAGTGAGAAACAGTGTGAAAGTACACGCAGAGGAAGATGCAGCAGGAAACGCAGGGTCCAAAATCACATGCAGGAGGACCAGGGGCAGGAAGGGGTCGTCAGCCATCAAGAAATCTTCCTCCACTTTGCCTGAACCGTCTCATGTCCGTGAGACCGGCGTGTCTGACTCGGAACAGCTTCATAATAAACAGGAAGACGTTGTTGAGAGTTATGAAGAGTTTTGTGTAGATGACATCATACGTCCAGTGTCTGCAGGACGTCACAAGTCAAAATGCAGAGGCACGTTTCTCGTCGCGGTGATGTCACCAGAAGCCGCTGAACAGGACTTCATGTCTCCCACTGGATCCTTCACCCGTGAGGCAGAGAAAGTGTCCTCGGTCACACCTGCAGGCGTCGTTCTGCAACATTCAAAATCAATTCCACCCAAACACAGCGATGAGGATACGCCGAGCTCCTGTAAGCGTCCTTGGGTGGCCACTCAGGATTCGGACAGCCTTGGAGAGGACATCAGCAGCGACGCCTACCACGATGCACTGCTCCTGCACCAGGAGTTTCAGAAACCTAAAAAAGCCAGGAAAGAAGAGACGGGGCGATCTGGCAAGAAGAAAACCACACAGAGGAAGGAGGGTGACGACCTTCTAAATGAGAAGAGGAAGAAGAAGAAGAAAAGCAGCCGCAGCAACAAAGGATTCAGATCTGGAGATGAAGCGTTCGGTTTTCTGCAGGACGTCACCGACGATCCTGAAAGACACAAAGAACGATTAGATGTGCAAGAGGTGGACTTACATTGGAACGTCAGCGAAGACGTTGACATCTTCGAACATTTCTGTGATACGAGACCCTCAGAGCCAAAGTCCACGGCGGAAACTAAACTAAAACTAAAAGAGCGCAGAGCGAAGCCCAAGCCGCAGACGCTCACAGGAACCAGAAATCCAAGGGAGACGTTTGTCGTCTACAGGCGGAAAACTCGAGACAGCAAGACCACGTCGGAACTGTCCGACGCCAGCAGTCACGTGGCGGACGCCAACGATGAGGCGGCATGTCAGACTCTGGGAGACCTGCTGACGGACGAGGTGCCGCCGTGGTTGGAGATGGACGTCAGCACCGCAAACACTGAGGGGGGGTCTTTCCTGGATAGTCCGAAGAGGGAGACATCAGGTGTGGGGGCTGCAGAGATCGAGGAGTCCGCTGCTGTCATAACCGAAGCTTCTCCAGGTGTGGTGTCAACTCTCCTCCTCATACATTCATGTGCTTAGAGCTGCGATAACGAGCTGACTCATCCATTTTATTCATGGTTCCGTCTTCACACATGAACTTGAACTTGAATTTGATCCTTTTCTTTGTGATAAATGAAAGTGAACTGAGAATCTTTGGGGGTTTTAGACTGAACAACTGTGTTCTGATTGATTGTGTGTTGCAGCAGGAAGAGTCTTAACATCACTGACTAACACCATCATGACCCCAGGCAGCGAAAGCGGAGGCAGAACCAGGAGACGTCATGGTGTCGTCAGTTACAAGGAGCCGTCCCTCAACAGGTGAGGACGTCTGGAAGATTGTTTCACTCCCGATTACACCAGAAAAACCTCTGTGAGTAACTATTGATATTTATTCTTCATTTCTAAACAGCAAAATACGGCGTGGAGATAAATTCACCGACAGCAAGTTCCTGAGCTCTCCGGTGTTTAGAGATGGAAAGAAGAAGAAGCAGAAGAAGACTGCAGCAAAGCCAGTGTTAGACAGATCCATTTTGGATGAATGATTATTTCATTTGTCTCATCTGGTTTATTTTATTTAATAGTTTCTTTTCTTTTGAGAATTCTGAAGGAGTTTTTTTTAAAATCAGGTTTCCTGGCAGCTGAACCTGATCTGTGTCTCCACTTGCTCTCCAGCGTTGCGTGCTTGTTAGTGGGTCAGAGAGATTGACAGTAGGTTGCTCATGAATGATTCAGCTGAGAAATCGGAGCCACGTTCCTGTAAAAGGCTCCGGTTCCTCAGAAACGTTCCCAGATTCGCTTCTGCACGACCGCGGCATGTGCAGGGTTTTGTGTCGTCACGTGAGCTGAGGTATTGTTGTGCGTTGGTCGTGCAGGACTGTGTGGTGAGTACACATTGTTAGATTTACAGGACTTCTTTTGTATTTTCATATAAAGTTGTTTTCTTTGTCTTTTTATTAAAGTTGTTCTTGCACAGACGAGCTGGATTCAGTTTTTATTTTTTACTCCTTACACTCACTGTGTATTTCTTCTCTATCAGGGTGTCAAGTTCATTTCCTGGCAACGTAGCACCACAACCCAGCAGTTAACCAACCTGTTACTGTTAGCTTCACATCATCTATTAGTTTTCTGACTTCACGTTTTAGATCCGTGATTCATAAATTCATGTGTGTTTAACCAAAATAAGATTGATGTCAACTAGAGCTGCAATAATAATTTGATTAAACAATTTGTCGATTGATGGAAAATCATCCTGCACCTATTTCAATATGAAGTTTGAGACAGTAATCTGCATTTCTGTTTGATGTGAAAACTTTAATTTTACAGAATAAACGATGCTGAAATCTTTTTTTTCTGAATTCAAATTCTATATGTTTGGTTGTGTTTCTGTTTTCTTATAATTAATAGTTATTTTGGTGTTTCTTAAACAAAGGGTTTGACGATGACATGTTGGGAATCTTTATTTTTATGTTTTCCATTTTTTAAATGAGATATAATTACCGGCTGGAGTCTAGTTGTTTTCCTGTGTGTAGGTGAAATCTTCTCCTGTCGTCTCTGCAGGTGTCTGGTAAAATGGGGGCTCGGCAGCTGAAGAGGGACGTTGAGGCTCTCATGTGAGTCGACAGAGGTTGATTAAAAACAACATGAAGTGTATTTTATAATAACAGGTTTTCATTTTCTCTGATTTGAACAGTGGTGATTACATCGGACACAAACTCAGAGAGAATTCATTTGATCCGAAGGGGAAGGGGACGTCCACGATGCTGGATGACCTGGTCACAAACTTTACACAGTTTATTTTTACTTAATTATCTAAATTAAACAATTTCTTTTCACGTTTTACACAAATTCAGCTTCTGTATTTTATTTGTTCCAGGCTCACTATGATCTTGCAATCAGTGTCGCCCTCTGGTGGTTGGACAAGGAAGAAGGAAGGGACGTGCTCCACAGTGACATCATGTAAACATGTTTTTATGAACTAAGTGAAACTAAAAACTATAACTTCAGCTGCTGTAGGTTGAAGTTGTTTTTATTTTTGAACACCTGCTGCAGTGATTCAACAGTTCATCAGGTGACTGAGAGAAATGTGAATGAAGCTGCACGAGACTATTAGAACATTTTTATGTTAAAACACAGAAGAGTCCTGAAACGAACAAAGATGTCATGCTCAGTTGTTTTGTGACGGCAGAAATATGAACACGTGTGTGAGTGGATGAAGTGATCAAAACCTAGAACACTGAATGAAATGTTATCTCACTCTCCTCTCTCTGTCAGTGGAGCAACATTCAGCTCAGGAAGTTCCAAGTATCCTAATCGCTTGGAGCGCGAGGCGATGATCCTGTCATCGTTTGCTGGGATTATTATGGTGAGTGTTTTTATACTTGAACGCAGTTTATAGTCCAACCTGACGTCCCACTAAAGGTTGAATCATAAGAAATCTTTAAACACTCTGTGTTTCAGAGTAGTCTGCCTGTGGAGGAAATCTTGGATCTGTACAAGTGTAAACCAGCAGCGTTGTATCCTAACCAGCAATCCAAGGTACGAGCAGAGTCCTGGACGATGTTTCACACATTAGAACAAACACAAACTGTTTGACTGATCATCATTAAACGTTTGAGGAAGTGTTGCATGGTTTTTCTTCATTAGAGACATGTTGTTAATGTTGAACAGTAAATTCTATGTTTTGTTTTTGAACTCAGGGTTCAATCGTCTGTCCCTTCACTCTCTCGTACCATCCGTTCGCCATGCTGGGTTCTTACAAGGCAGTGAGCCACTCCAAGAAGCACAGTGAGTTTAGATTAAACTCTGTTCTTCTCTTTGTCCACTTGTTCCCACACAACGGCCGAACAGGGTCGTCTCACGACTCTTCATCACAGTTTTATACTCAAAGTTTATGTTTAAAAAAAAAAAGTATATTTATTTATTTATATTGTGTGTGTATATATATATATATATATAATAAAACCTTAAATAAAACCTGTTGCAGATCAGAAGTTGAAAAGATGGCTGTCTGAGAGGGCGAAGGCGAACGCCGCGCCTCGGCCAGTTTCAGCTCCGTCCTCCTCCTCCTCCTCCTCTTCTCAGTCCTTCCTCAGCGTGAGTATCTTTGTACTTTTATCGTCTGACTTTATTCCATCCGTCCAGTGTCAGAGCCAAGATAAACCACAGACAGTGGATGGATGGATCAAATCCACAAGTGATGGGAGAGCACCAGAGGGTGGGACTCTAACACTTCCTCTCCTCTCCTCCTCTTCCTCTCCTCCTCTCAGGATAGTAGTGATGGACATGAGGAGGGGGCTCATCACTATGAGGGGTCACAGGAGTCTCTCCAGGACTAATGTCGCCCTCAGCAGCGCCCCCTGCAGCCTGGTCATCACATCTCATTCATCTCATCAACACTTTTCTCTGCTGTCTTTACTCTTAATGTCCGATTTACACTGAGCTGACGAACTGTGATTGAAACTGACGGATGATTGCTGATCAGTTGTGTATTTGCTGTGATAATGACATGTTCTGATAAAATGATCATCGTGTAAATGGTCCCTGATCAATATCTTGTGCTGGGTGCTGCATGTTGTCCAGTGACTCACAGCTTCAGGCTGTGTTGTTCTTTCTGATGACCGCTGACATTCTGCTGCAAACTTTAATCCACCTGACGATGGATTAGTGGATAAAGACGTGTGCATGTGACGTCCATATCAATAAAGAGGGCACGGCGGGTCAGTAATTTGCCTGGTTGGACTTTTGCGCTGATGACTCAGGGATTTTTGCTCTATGCCCAGGATCAAGACTTTTGGCAGCGATGCCAGCGCTTTAAATCCCCGCTCATTGAAAAACCAGCTAAAGTGGGATCTGCTCACCCTTTGATTGAGGTTTATAAAGCGGGGCTCCGGTCCTGCTTTGTGAGACCACCAATTTTCCGTCGGCGACCGGCTCCAGTACTCTTTGCAGGATGAGTAGTAAGGTAAGAGTTTTCTCTATCAGTCGTCATGGGGGAGAATAGTGATGTTTAGCCAGCGCAGCTTTTACTGGAGTTTAACTGAAACGTTAGGATGTTTTGCAAAGTTTCTGTAATTGGAATGAAACTTCTTGCTTCATGTTGAGGTTCTGGGCTTTAAGCGGCCCACTGGTAACTGGAATAACTTAAAATAAACGTGTTAGAATGTAAGAGGAAGGATCCGCTAGTGGCTCAACCACAGTTTCAACTGTCTGACTCGTTCACTGACTTTATGTTAAGCTACAAATCAAATGCTAAATATTTAATTTAACTCCACAACGACACTGTTGATGCTGCAGCAACTAAACTGTGGAGTCAAATTAAAATCTTGTCGGAGCAGGTAAATCAAAGATCTCATATATTTCTCACTGTGCTCTGGGACAAACTGAGCTTTGACTGCGAACCTCTCTGTGGTCTTCTCAGATCACCTTCTACGAGGACAGAAACTTCCAGGGCCGCTCCTATGAGTGCGACACCGACTGCCCTGACATGCACCCCCACTTCAGCCGCTGCAACTCCATCAAGGTGGAGAGCGGCTGCTGGGTCCTGTACGAGAAGCCCAACTACACCGGCTACCAGTACGTCCTGACCCGAGGGGACTACCCTGACTACCAGCGCTGGATGGGCTACAACGACACCATCCGCTCCTGCCGCACCTTCTCCTATGTGAGTACATGTTTGGGTTCATTGATGAAGAGTGAGGACAGTGAAAGACGATGAAGAAGAAGCTTGAATGTATTGTACTGTCTTTCACTGATGCCGCCCAAATTTTGAATTTTTCCTCCGCCATGTTCCTGCAGACCAGCGAGGGCCCCTACCGCATGCGCATCTACGAGCGGCCCAACTTCCAGGGTCAGATGATGGAGTTCAGCGAGGACTGTGAGTCGGTGCAGGATCACTTCCGCAGCCGCGACATCTACTCCTGCAACGTCATGGACGGCTACTGGACCCTGTACGAGCACCCCAACTTCCGTGGGCGCCAGTACTTCATGAGGCCCGGGGAGTACCGCAAGTTCAGCGACTGGGGGGCCACCTGCGCCGCCACCGGCTCCTTCCGCAGAATCACAGAGTTTTAATTTGATATCGTTTTGATTTTATTTATATTTTAGATTCATGAGAAAGAGGAAAAAAAACACCCAGTAACTTCTCTTAAAGTCTATTTGTGGAATCTGGTAATGAGATAATGTGGAGTGGGATGTTTCATTGGGCTGCGATCAACAAGATGTTGTTTTAAAAAGCTGAATAAATGAATCTATTGTAAACTTTTTTCTCTGCCTGTGAATAAATATTTTGCCTGATTCAACTCTTTAAAAAGCCGTTTTGGAAACATTTTAATATAATGACTGTTATTGTTTTTTCTTTGTGGATTATCGTGATTTCACCAGAGTGTCACTCGGTCGAGCTCATTCCGCCGCTGAGGCCCAACGGTCGCCTTAAATTCAAATGAATGAACACTTAAAGACACTGTAACGCCTTTAACTAGCGTCTCCAGTTAACCAGACCCCAAACTGTCTTTGGACAGAAGGAGGAAGCCAAAGAAAACCACTGTACCACCGTGCCGTCCCTTTTTAAAATTTTATTTTCTAAAATGTAAAAAAAAAAACATTCTTCAGTCTCACAATGTTAAAGAAAGTTTCTGGATTCTGAAAATACCAACATGTAATGAGTTGTTTTCTGATTCACATCCTTCCACCAGGTTTTGTGGAGATGTGCTCAGTTGTTTTTGTTTAATCTGGTTAACAAACAAACAAACTGAGTGACAGGGATGAAAACGCAACCTCCTCTGATTTAATCTGGTGATGAACGAGTCCTCGTCCTCTCTGCCGATCTCAACCACACACACGTAGATAATCTTATTTATTAAACTGTTTTGATGAATAAAATCCACATCGTAGAAAATTCCACACGTCAACAGAGACAATGGTTTTTTAGCGACACACAATAAAAATCAGGTTCAAAACATATTCAGGTTGACCTGGAGTTATGACTTCACACATCAGCGTCACGGTCTCGAATGGAGTGAATTGTCCCTTTTGAAAACAAACAGGAGACGGTGACAGAGCTGATTGGCTGATGGTTCCAGTTCCTGTCGCTGCTGTGGCTCTTGCTGGAAGCTGAGCTCTTGACAGAGGACGTGACAAACGGGAGCGGAGCGACTCCTGTAGAGTCTGTGCTGACACCAGGCCTCATCACAATGACAGCACACACACAGCTCACACACAGAGGACGGTATATAAACATGGAGGCTGCGTTCAGGGGGACGAAACAGAGGATTGACCCACAGCATCCAACATGGGGAAGGTTTGTGTCTTCTGAACGTCCAACACGTGTTTTCATCTTTGTGGATCGTCGTGTCGAGTGAGACAGACTTTCTCTTTTCCTCTGCTCCACCAGATCATCTTCTACGAGGACAGGAACTTCGAAGGCCCTCACTATGAGTGCATGAGCGACTGCTCCGACCTGCACTCCATGTTCGACCGCTGCCGCTCCATCCGGGTGGAGAGCGGCATGTTCATGATCTACGACCGTCCAGGCTTCACGGGGAACCAGTTCTTCATGAGGAGGGGGGACTACTCCGACTACCTGGGCACGACCAGCATGAACGACTGTGTCAGGTCCTGTCGCATGATCCCCATGGTGAGGCCCTCTGTAAACTAACATACACACTGTACTTCATACAATACTACATCTGTGTAATAGTACTCAACAATATCAAGGGAAATAAAAACAAAGATTATGACACATTATTAAAGTGAGACATGAGCATGTTTAAAAGGTTTATTGATGGTAAAATACTTATCAACAATAAGATGAAGATATATTTATATTCTGAAATCATTGATCGTCTGTTTATACATAATCTGGAAGAATACACTGTGTGTTTTAAACTATTGATTGATTTACTGTTTATTAATGATAACAACATTTTAAGGGTTTGTGAGTTCAGATTCAGACTTTTTTATTTTTTTACATTATAAACTTCTACTTTCACGAATCACCCGAAATGTTTATGGAACACTTTGTGTTTATTCTTACGCAACTTTCTGTGCATTTTTAACTGCAGCTGTTTTCAGACTGAAACGTTCTGGAGGTTCCGTACACGAGTCAAATGTTTCACACAGGAAGTTGAAATTCTACATGTACGCTTCGGGTCGGGTTTGTGGTTTGAAGAGTCTCGACAAACTTAAGTTTTAGTTCCGTCCAAGTTATCAAAAGTTAACTTTGCCTAACTTGTTTTCTCATGTTGGTTTAAAGAGTTTTACACTTTCTACTTTGGAGTTATAGCAGCCAGTGAATTTAGCTTAGCATGACACAGCTCATTTATTTAATATGTTAAAAAAACAAAGTGTGAAAATGCCGATTAACAAATTAAATTTCATGAGGGGGTTTTCAAGTATTTAATTTTTAAGCAGCACTTGGTTAATTAGTCTTAATTCTAAGTTAAGATAACGAGCTCCTCCATGTGTGGAATCAATCTCTATCGAGATAAAGATCTTTGACTTCAGGGTTTGTAAATGAGAATGAACACTTTGCCGGGATGTGACACTTTGACCTTCCGACCCCCCTCAGCACCGCGGCAGCTACAAGATGAGGCTCTACGAGCACTTCGACATGAGCGGCCAGATGATGGAGCTGACGGACGACTGCCCCAACCTCATGGACCGTTTCCGCCTGTCCAACTTCAACTCCTGCAACGTGATGGACGGCCACTGGCTGCTGTACGAGCACCCCCACTACAGGGGGCGCCACTACTACCTGAGGCCCGGCCAGTACAGCAGCTTCAGCGAGTGGAGCGGCAACAACTCCAGGATCAGCTCCGTACGGCGTCTCACGGATCTCTAAAGACGGAAAAACGGTTCTTGTGAAGTGTCTGCTCTTTGCCTTGTTTCACACGCTGAATAAAATGGCGTCAGTGCTCAAGTGTTTTCAGTTTTGTTCTTGCTCCCTGCGGTTGGAGGGCATGTTCTCCCAGGAGGACGTGACGGGGTCTTGGCCCGACGTGCTGACCCTCCTCAGCGGACTGAATAAAATACTCCAAGCACTGACACTCAACCACACCGAGACTCGAGCGTTATCTATTTAGAGCTGGACCGAGGTCTCTCTGCACATTTCACCCAATTACTTTTCTTTTTTTTGTGTCAATGTTGAATCTTCAGGTTGATTCGTGTCGTCCAATGTCCTGGTGGAGGGTTTTGATTTGTTTCCACATTAAATGAGCAAATATAAATATACAAAGGAAAACTTCATACAATATATTATGCAAATACTGTTTATGTAGCTGGACAAAAACATTCATCTCCACCAGGGGGCAGTGGTAGAGAGTTGGAACAAATAAGAGTACTGCTTGTACTTAGCAGTACTACACTGTACAACAAAGACTCAGTTAGATAATATTATATCTTCTATAACATGATAATAATAAAAAGGTATAAGGTAAAGTCACTGTTGACGATGTTACGGACACAAACACGAAATAGATTCAAATCCTCATTATTAAAACAGAAACAACAAATTAAATTTACTGGGTAAAAGAATAGGTGAAGAATATCCAAACCGGTGACATCGAAGAAAATAAAAGATCACGCTGTAATTTCAAAAGTTAGATTAAAACACCAGCCATTGTTTCATATAAAAAAAAAATCCTCTGACCACATCACAAGACCGAGCGCACACTCCTGCTCTCACCTGCACAAACATCAGAGCGTTACTCCTCTTCAGGAACAACTCCCGGGTATTTCAATATGAATGACACGTGCAGAGTCTGCACTTCACGTCCGCTATATATGTGACAGGTGGGAGTCTTCGGAAGCTCGATGATCACACGGGGCGCAGCGGCCGTCATGGGGAAGGTAAACACCACAGCTCATGTTGATGTGTGAAGCAAACAGGCCTCCAGGTTTTCACAGTTTGATTCTCTCAATTAAAGGACGAGGACTAAATTGTCCCGGAGGAGAAAATGACGAATTACATCGTGACTCACTCTCTGAACGTTGTGATTTCCACGTGTAGATTATCTTCTACGAGGACAAGAACTTCTCCGGGCGCCAGCTCGAGTGCAGCGATGACTGTTCGGACCTGATGTGCCTCCTCAGCTGCTGCAACTCGGTCAGAGTGGAGAGCGGCTGCTTCATGATCTACGAGAAACCCAACTACTCCGGAAACCAGTACTACCTGAGGAGAGGGGAGTATCCTGACTTCCACCACTGGATGGGGGTCAGCGACGCCGTCAGCTCCTGTCGCCTCATCCTCATGGTGAGACACAGTTACACGTATGACAAAAAGTTACATGTGTATGTTAGTTACGCTAAGGAGGTTATGTTTCCGTCGGCATTTGTTTGATATTTAGCAGGATTACGCAAAAACTACAAAACCGATTACTGTGACGTTTTGTGGAGGGGAGGAGCATGACCCAAGGATGAGGCCGTTAAATGTTGACGTTAATTATAACTCAATGCTAACAGCTACAAGGTCGTCAACAATGCTGTATGACATCAGTGCTAACATCCACGTCATGCTAACACGATCTCAATTACGCCGCCGGCATAATGACGCTTAGCAGGTTCAATGTTTGAGATCATCGTTGTCCTTCTTTCAGAAACTTAAAGGACAGAGGACACAGATAAAATCTGACTGACAGGTTGGTTGAGTAACTGATTCCCGTCTCTAACCAGGAGCCCGGCTCGTTCAACCTGCGCCTGTATCAGCGCCTGGAGTTCGGAGGCCAGATGATGGACCTGGTGGACGACTGCCCCAGCGTCATGGACCGCTTCCACACCAACGACATCTTCTCCTGCAACGTCACCAACGGCAACTGGCTCTTCTACGAGCACCCAAACTACAGGGGCAGGATGTACCTGATTCGGCCCGGGGAGTACAAGAGGTTCAGCGAGTGGGGGGGCAGGAGCGCCAGGGTCGGCTCCATCAGACGCATCATGGACTATTGATCCCAGATCTGTGTGGAGGGTCTGGAAAGGCCTCCTGTTCAGATAGTGGCATGTAAGACAATTAGGAAGTACAAAGTACTGCAGTAATACTCTGAAGCATCACTAAGCGTACCTGAGAGTAAGAGTAAGAACACTTGACATCAGGAGGGACTCGTGAAAAAGACTCATTGCAAAGAACTCACCTGAAACCACGAGGAACAGCAGCAGAACATTCCTGGAACCTGATCCGATACTTCTGACAACAAGAATTTTCAAAATGGAGTCGTCACGTTCGATTCAAAAACACGTCGGAAACCGAGATTGAAATCAATTATATTATTTGTATGATGTGTTGGAAAATGTATGTTCTCCATCTGAAGTAAAAACTTACATCTTTTTCAAGTCGCTTCATGTCCAGATTATTTGATAAAACATATTCTGTGTGATGGATGGATCGTACAGATGATCATGTGTCGGCCTTTGTTAAATATCAGTTTGATCTTGCTGATGCAGGACGCCCTCCATGCATCAGACCATTGTACGGTGGCATTTTCGGGAGGAAATTGTGATGAACATGGAGGAAAGAACAAAAACTCATCACACCCCCCACCCCCGGATTCATCATCACTGTGAGGGATATATTTGAATGACAATACTTTATGCTGTGCAATCACCCGGCCGCCCTTTCTTTCTTCTTTTTTTATAAAGCACAGTGGCTTGGCTCAGGGACAGCAGTCACCGGTGATGCAGTCTGATGCCAACATAGCCATGGGGAAGGTAAAGGAGACTAAACGCTGCTGTATTCTACTGCAGGATTGATTTGGTTTATTTATTTTTATGCAACCGTTGCTTTCGCAGATCATATTTTACGAGGACAGAAACTTCCAGGGTCGCTCTCACGAGTGCAGCAGCGACTGCGCCGACCTTCACTCCCTGTTCAACAGATGCAACTCCATCAGGGTGGAGAGCGGCTGCTTCATGGTCTACGAGCGCCCCAACTACATGGGCAACCAGTACTACCTGAAGAGAGGGGAGTACTCTGATAACCAGCGCACCATTGGCATCAACGACTGCGTCAGGTCTTGCCGTATGATCCCCCAGGTAGGTCGCAGAGCTGGTTTTCAGGTTTCATTTGAAAGTTATGTTAGAATATCGATAAATATTCGACCAATGTCGTGTTTTTGAAGATGTTAAGCGCTTGTTCTTTAAAGATTAAGAGTTTAAGTATGAGTGATGATTTCTGGACAACTATAAGAAGCGTTGTTTGTACCATTGGCAGTAACGGTTTTCTATCCTGTGCCAGCACCGAGGTTCCTACAGGGTGAGGCTCTACGAACGCTCCGACATGTCTGGCCAGATGCACGAGCTGGTGGACGACTGCCCCAACGTCCAGGACCACCTCAGCATGTCCGACTTCAACTCCTGCAACGTGATGGACGGCCACTGGCTGCTGTACGATCAGCCCAACTACAAGGGCAGGGCGCACTACCTGCGGCCCGGAGAGTACCGGAGATACAGCGACTGGGGGGGCGTCAGCCCACGGGTCGGTTCCCTCAGGAGAATCACTGACTTCAACTGAAGTCCAGCTTTGTTTCAATGCATCTCTGCCCCGAGTTCAACTGTCGTGTTCCCTGAATAAACTTCAGCTGCTTAATAAAACGTTAATGTTGTATTTTGGGTTTTTTGCCAGTTCTGGTTTGTCGTCTGCACTTCACATCTCAAGATTTGACAGTGACCAGAATTATAATCTTCTAAAATACTTATATTTATTATATATAATAATATAATCTCTCCTCTTCAGTCACAACACAGAAAATCTCTGCTGTTTGGAGTAAAGAACATATCGACATCTGTTTCTGTGGCAGCAGAATTCACACACACAATTAGTGTTAACCACAAAACACTACATGGAAAGTGTGAGAGAGGGAAGTGAAATGAAGAAGTGATTCTGATTCATGAAGTCTGATCCAACAGCAAACCACAGAATACAAAGTAAAAAGTAAAAGATCAGGATGGATCTGTTGAGGCAGGTGAGTAATAATATAACAAGCAGTATGAGATGAATATAATTATTATCATATCTTACATATAAAACAAAATAAAACTATAAAATATGAGAATCGTGGTTGTCCTAATATTAAAAAACACACATGTAACAATTAAAGACAGATTTTTTTTTTAAATGATAAAATTTTCTAATTAAATTAAAGTAAATTAAAGTTTCGTGTGTTTGCTCATAAGCTCCTTTTAAATATCATCCATTAAAAATGCAAAATGACAAATATAATGTAATATTGATTAAAAAAAACACTACAGACATCAATACCATTTGAACATTATGTGCATTTACATTTTAAGACTTTAACAACCTTAGTACTTATAAATAAAGTAATTTAAAATACAACTAGTACTTAGTAACATAATTGTTACGCTACATAAACTAGCACAGAAATCATCCAGTTGAGATACATATTGTATATATATATATATATCTATATTGATATATATGTGTATTTACAATATGACACAATAGAAAATATTTTTCAGTGTAGGTATATATGAGCAATTTAATGAAGAGATGAGTCACAGAACTTGGTGGATTCTTGTGGAATAAAACAAAATATAAAATAAATATAGAACAAGATTTAAGTTATAATGTGTAATTATAATAGTATATGTAATATTATATCTGGATTTGATGTTGGGATGACATGCAGATCTCATAAAGTGTTTTCAAAGTGGAAATGATGCTTGAAGGAGTCAAACACGGCCGCTCAAGGGAACTGTCGTCCACCGTCAGACGCTGAAACAAAACCATCCTGCAGCATCTGAGACCGAGAATCAAAGGTCGGAAAATGAAATAAAAGTTTGTTCCAGCATCTAATAAACACACAGATCACACAGAGTTCATCACAACTCTGTGCAGTGTCTCATAAAACCTTCATGTCCAGGGCAGCGCACAGAGGAACAGCACAGAACACACTTATTTATTAGCAGTGGGGCTGCTCAGGTAGAGCGGTGGCGACAGTGAATGGCTTCCTGTGCGGTTACGCAACATATTTAATGCCAGAGGGCTTTTCCATATTGTTCTGCAGCCATTGTTCACTGGATGTGTGGATACCATACTAGTCTTTTCCCTTGTCCATGCACGTCAAAACACTAAACCGCTTAATTATTTATCCCCCTTTTTTTTCAAATACAAATCCATATTTCTCACCAACAAAAAGGTAAACATGTACCGGAGAATTTGAATAACAATGCTTTGTTTGTGGAGAGGTGGTATAAAAAGCCCTGAAAACATGGGGAATCTCTCCAACGGAGACCATGGGCAAGGTGAGTACTGTTGTTCCTCTGCTCAGATTAAAAGTCATCTCATTTCACGTGGAACACACGTCCTCCAACATCAGGCTCGTGTTACTTCCTCCGCTCACAGATCATCTTTTACGAGGACAAGAACTTCCAGGGTCGGAGCTATGAGTGCAGCAACGACTGCACGGACCTTCACTCGTATTTCAGCCGATGTAACTCCATCAGGGTGGAGAGCGGCTGCTTCATGATCTACGAGCGACCCAACTTCATGGGCCACCAGTACTTCATGAGGAGGGGCGAGTATCCGGACTACCAGAGGTGGATGGGCTTCAGCAGCTGCATCCGCTCGTGCAGGATGATTCCATTGGTGAGTCCGTTCATATATACGCCTTAAGTTTGAGTGAAGTCTGAGTGAGATTGTTGACCGCACAATCTATTTTTCCCACGGTGCCTCAGTACCGAGGCTCCTACAGATTGCGTATCTACGAGAAGCCGGACTTCAGCGGCCACATGATGGAGTTCATGGATGACTGTCCCTGTGTGTCTGACCGTTTCCACCACCGCCACGTCTACTCCTGTAATCTTATGAACGGCTACTGGATCTTCTACGAGTACCCCAACTACAGAGGCAGGCAGTACTTCCTCAGACCTGGGGAGTACAGGAGGTACCGCGACTGGTGCGCCACCTGCGCCATCGTCGGCTCCTTCAGGAGGGTCACCGAATTTTAGCCATCAAGCGAAAACCTTGCTGTAAATACGAAACACTTTGTTTATTAAAGATGTTGAATTTTTAAGCCTCCTTGTGAAAGTGTTTTCATTGGTTTCTCACACGCCGGCGCTGAAAGGCCTGATGGGTATTTTGTTGCGGGGCCTTGAGTTGAGTAAAATTAGCCTTGAACGAGCTGCTCACACTTTAACTGTGTGGTCACAACATGTTGTATTTACTCTGTAATGACTGTGATCCAGACGATTCAATATGCACTTTAATAAAAAATAAAATACCAAACAACTGGGAAACACTTATCAAGTCATTTCCTCTGTAGTACTTGTACCTGTGTACTGTGTGTAAATCAAAAAATCATTATGTAATATTATAGTTTCCTTGTTACACAGTTACTTACTATAAACTATTAGAATCCCTAAATAATTAGCTCCATATTTCCTGTAGATAAATTAGTTAAAGACATGAAATAATTGCTTTTTGAATTCCTCAAAGTTAAAAACATTAAATACTTTTAACATGCTATTAAAGTATGTTCATGTTTTTAAGTAGTGGCACAAAAAGTTAACTGCAAAATTAAACTTTAAGACATTATTTACTTTTACTGAATTCAATGACGTTAAAATAGTTTCAACTTTTATTATATTCCACAAATAACAACAAAATATTTGAATGAATGAATTACTTGAGCAGCAGGACCTGGATCCATTCACAACTGTTTATTATTTTTATTTTATTACCATCACAGAACTGGAACAGTTCTAATGTGAAATCCGATGTGACAGAATAAACACTTTAGATTGTGACAGTGATGAAAAACAGGTTTTAAGTTTTTCAATATTATTTATTCATTTACACTTAAATGTCCTTAACGTCCCCTTCATCATTCGGTGTTTGCATTCGTGTGTTGTTTCCTTTGAGCTTCATGAGATTAAAAGAGTGAAGCTAACGCATGTTTCCTTCCAGTTCATCTGAATTTAATACATCTGGTGCAAAAACACGACTCTTAAAGAACAAGTGACCCGTGATGTTTGTTTGTTTCGAGCACATGTTCAGCTTCAGCTGAGCAGAAGTTTATTATCAATGTTTTCACAAATTGCAAATGAACATTAAAATATTTTATGTGGACCCTCAGGAGCCTGCAGTGGTTTGTATATATATATATATATAAATGTAATAAAAATAATAAAGAAATCAAACCAACAACTATGTCATCATGTCGTAGTTACTGAACCCCTGTGCTGAAAAATGTTATTTTACCTGATGTGTTTTTTAAATCCAGATGATGAAAGAAAGAACCAATAAACTATATTGAATAAGTAAAAATCTTTATCAACTTGTTTACAAAGTGTAAAACCTGCAGCAGCAGCGACTGAACACATGTATGATGTTAACATCCACTTTACACACAATCCTTGTTAATTTGAGGAGAATCATCACAAACATTTCACATTATCAGAACAATGTTTGATGGATTTTTGTTTTCACATTCACTATTTTCATTAAATATCTGCTGTCAGTTGTAATAAAGTGGATTCAACATATAAATCTGACAAACATCAGTAAATAAACACTGGCTCATATATTATATATATTTTTAACTATCATGTCATGTCAATGTATTTGGGATTAAGATAAACAGCAGATTTACACAGACATCTTCCTCCAGTATTACAGAAGCAAAACACTAAATAAAAAAAATCTACTTCTGCATTTCTATGAATCCTCTCCCAGCTCTTCTCGGTCTTCGTGCATCATCTATTCTTAAAACGTCTTTAAACAGCACATTGGACACAAACAGCATTTAAATTAATATATTGTCAAGTTTCCGCACACAAATATTAACTTTTTCTAAATGTGCAGTTTCGGTACAGGTCGACTCTTCAGTCGTTTATTCTGTGAAAACACAGATTCTCTAAACAAATGTTGATCTTTTCAGATTAAATCTTGAAAAGGTTTTTTCTTATCAATGGAGGGAAACTTGTGAAAACGGAAGGATACAAAGTCGGTGTATTCATTTCTTCATACTAACTGGATATCTGCGCAGGTTCTGGGTCTCTCATGGGTTCGTCAGAGACGCGGCCCGATGTCACGCTCGCTCCGTCAGTGAGGATCAGACCATATGTGCAGAACGTTCTGACCGAGAATGGACCACACATAAAGCTTTTGCTTATAACAGACAATGCACATGACCGCTGCCAGAAATGTATGGATGTAGAACAATTGTTGCACATTCATAGGCCCCGTTCAGCAAAAGTCGTACTGCTGACTCAGCAGCTTTCCGCATTTGAATAACAACACGTCGTGGGCCCCGGGACCTTGTATAAAAGGGCCCCGGAATCATGGAGTTAGCAGAGCAAGTTGAACCATCCACCAGGAACAACCTAAACCACCATCATGGGCAAGGTAATGAGATGTTTTCTGATCTTCTCACATATTTTCTCAGATTTCATCCAGCGAAATCAAACTAAATCCTCATGTCACCGTCACGGTCCTCTCCCCTGTTTCAGATCACCTTCTACGAGGAGAGGAACTTCCAGGGTCGCTCCTATGAGTGCATGAGCGACTGCTCCGACATGACCTCCTACCTGAACAGGTGCCAGTCCTGCAGGGTGGAGAGCGGCTGCTTCATGGTCTACGAGCGCCCCAACTTCATGGGCATGCAGTTCTTCCTGAGGAGGGGCGAGTACCACGACATGCAGCGCATGATGAGCACAGGGATGATCGACTCCATCAGATCCTGCAGAATGATTCCATTTGTAAGAGACCTCACCGGCATTGCTTCCTTTTTCTTGATGAATCTAAACGTTGTTGGTTTCAGCCGACCTCACGCTGTCCCTGTTTTGTCTTAACAGCACCGCGGCCAGTTCAGGATGAAGATCTACGAGAGGGAGAACTTCGGCGGTCAGAGCAACGAGCTGCAGGACGACTGCGACAACATCATGGAGCGTTACCGCATGTCCGACTGCATGTCCAGCCACGTGATGGACGGCCACTGGCTGATGTACGAGCAGCCCCACTACAGAGGCAGGATGATGTACCTGAGGCCCGGAGAGTACAGGAGCTTCAGGGACATGGGCATGAGCAGCAACAGGTTCATGAGCATGAGGCGCATCACCGACATGTGCTAGACTTCTGTATTTGACATCAGTAAATAAAAATCATGTGTAATTCATAACCATGTTTGTCAGAAGTTTTCTTTCTCCAAGTGGTTTGTCCTGAATTCTGAAAACAACATGTTGGCTAGATGTGTAAGATTCAGGTGAGAGGGAACAAGAGACAGAAATTTAATGTAGAATAATCCTCACGATGTTTTCACGAGTTCATTTCATCTAAATTGTACAAACTGTAGTTTTCTTTACCCCAGAAAAAACCCTTTATATTTAAATACTTTATATTTACATGGAGGGGACCCTCTCTACGGAGGCCGCCATGTTTTTTACATTAGTTTTTTACAAACTAAAACTTTTTGAGTTTTTATGACGACTGAAGCTTCCACAGGTTCTTTCTCATGTTTGGAAGGAGAGGGTGAGGTGAGGGGTGTTCAGCTGCAACATGACACTTCAACACTAGGTGTCACTAACTTCTACACACTGCACCTTTAAATCCAATCAAGCTGCACCAAATTTCATTTCACAAACTCATAGATATTAGTTCTCTGAATATTTTCATATCAAGATTTATGAATAATTCTCCAGATAATTCGTGAAAACACACAACAACAACAAAAAACCGCTGATTCAGCAATTTTAATAAAAGTGTGAAAAAAGAAAATCCTTGATCCAGCCCCTGATCTCGATGCACAACGTAATGAGTTCATTCCTGGCCCACAATGCATCATTCTCAACTGTTTAGTAGTAATTTGTCCAGGACAAACAAACAAACAAACAAACAAACAAACAAACAAAAAAAGGCTGATTTAAACATAACCTCCTTGGCGGAGTTCACTATCAACTCTGAGGAGAAAATAAAAAATCAATATCAATACGTACAATATATAGTGTGTGTATATAATATGTAATCTAATTCACAATATAAGATATTGAATTTACATATAAAAGGAACCGTTGATGGTTTTTAAATTCATCTGATCATCGTATAAGTTCTTCTTGGTCCAGTTGTCAAAGTTGAAGAAAAGTGGGTTTAAATGTTGTGACTGTCTCTGGAGTTGTTACGTCACGTGTCTCTTGTAGTATAGTTGCGTCAAAGTATTCTATTTGTAGTATTTTTTTCAGTATAAATGCAGTTGTGAATACATGATGTCTGCGTTAAATCATAACTTTTCATCATGGCGGCTGCGTAATCTGACGAAGCCTCCGTCTTTCATTCCTCTAACCAACGTGTTGAAAGGTTTTCCTGATAAATTGGTTTGTTTCTCTTTCTGTATAGAAGTTTATGAGTATGTGCATCTCAGAATAAAAGCTGAATTCAGATGACCTCACTGGAATATGTTGTTTTCATGATGAGTAAATTCTGAATATTCTGAATAATTCTGACTCCAGAATGTTTGATATATTTGGTTCTGTTACAAAACCACAACAGCAAAGAGTTTTTTACGCAAAATCAAAAGGTTGAGGAGATTCCTGTGACTCCCACTGAAAGCGAATTGTTCCATAGACAAAAGGACAAAAGGTAAAATGCTGCATCTTTCTCATTGTGACTCACAAAGTGTCAGCGGCTCTTTCAGGTTCATTCTAATGTTAATCACTAGTTTTTATTTTTTGTCTTTTTGAAATCAAACTTTATATGTTTTTCATTTATAAACAGGGAGACGAGCTTTAACCTCCGGACTGATTCTGTTTGATTGATTAGTCGTGTTTCAACAATACAACTAAAATCTAATTGAGTAATTGCTGGTAAATATTTATTGTTGAACATTAGTTGAATGAGCAACAAAGATTAATTTATAATAATATGTGATAAATACTTTTTGCTGGTGAACTTTTCCAAACAAAGTAGAACCAAATAGTTCAGGACTGAATCAAACGAAATCTCTCGTATCCAACACATCTATATGCAGTTTAGAATACACAACATGAATATGTATAAATCTGTAATCTGTCAAATTTAGTTTGTATATATATATTTATTACTTTTATTATTATTTTTATTTTCCACTTATTTTCCATAATTGGCTGATTCAGTGATTGTAAACTGTTGTTGTCAGGAATAAGTGAGAGATTCTTTTAAAAGAGAATTCTTTTATTTAAAACTTTGCTTTATACTCCGGTGCTTCAATAACAGGAATCCATGATGCGCCTCATGCTCATGAACCTGGTGCCGCTCATGCCCATGTCCCTGAAGCTCCTGTACTCTCCGGGCCTCAGGTACATCATCTTGCCTCTGTAGTGGGGCTGCTCGTACATCAGCCAGTGGCCGTCCATCACGTGGCTGGACATGCAGTCGGACATGCGGTAACGCTCCTGCATGTTCTCGCAGTCGTCCATCAGCTCGTTGCTCTGACCGCCGAAGTTCTCCCTCTCGTAGATCTTCATCCTGAACTGGCCGCGGTGCTGCAAACGGAAACGAGTGCATATTAGAAACAACAGAAATCCCTCTTCAGATATTACATCAGCTTCCTCTGGTCATTTGAAACTGCGTCAGTACCATGGGGATCATGCGGCAGGACCTGATGCAGTCGCTCATGCCCATGCGCTGGTAGTCGGAGTACTCGCCCCTCCTCACAAAGTACTGGTTTCCCATGTAGTTAGTGCGGTCGTAGACCATGAAGCAGCCGCTCTCCACCCTGCAGGAGTGACACCTGCTCAGGTAGGAGGACATGTCAGCGCAGTCGCTGCTGGTCTCATAGGAGCGACCCTGGAAGTTCCTGTCCTCGTAGAAGATGATCTAGAGGGGGATGAATAAAACCACACACCGTTAGACCCAAAAGTATAAATATCAAAATTTTGTTTTTTAAGCTTTTTACGATAAAGATCATATTTCAGAAGTGAGGAGCTGTTCACACCTTTCCCATGGTCATGGCTGCACTTTTACTGTTTTGGCTCAAAGGACTGCACAGTCTTCTCCACGTCCCCCTGCTGCTTTTATATCGGACCTCACAGCCCAAAGAATACACGACTCCATTGTTCAAACTCCTGACAGAGCAACATAAAGCAGAGGCCCTCGTGCACGCCTCAATTCAAAGTGACCTTCAACACACGGTGATTTGCGGTGGTTGCAGGTTGTGAGAGGAGGCCCAGCTTTGCATTGTCTGTCGCTGCTGAACAATGCAGAGCGTGTTTTCCACAAACATACCTTTATGTGACGGCTGCGTTAAACACGTTTCCCCGAATCGAATGTTTCTAATCAGTAAAACAATGAACCGTTAACATTACTTTAATCTAAATAAGATAAGTTCACGCACGTGAGCGATTAGACTGATGAAAATGAACGCTGGGAACGACACAGTAAACAGTAAACAAATCATTTCCCACGATGAACTGAACTGACTAAAAACTTTCTAATAGATTTTTAATAATCACAACTACAGACCAGATAATACGTCGCTGTCTTTTGATTTTGTTTTATTCTCAACTCAATCTTCAAATGATGAAATTTATTAATATAAACATCTGATTAAAGTTCTGGAAGCTGCATTTAAAAAGCACAGTTGAATAATAATAAACTCAGAACATTTATACACATGATGATATGTGACACAAACAATTTAAACTCAAACAAGCTCTTTATGGTTTAATGTTTTTATTTTATTTCATTGTTTCTTTCAAGTCCGTGGCACAATAATTATCTGATGTTTGGAATTTAGCTGAAAACATTTGAATTGTTAATATTTACTCACAAATGAAGCAACGCAATGTGCGCTACTCCAATCATGTGACACACTTCATGTGACATATGTCATGTGACACACCTCATGTGACATATGTCATGTGACGCACCTCATGTGACACATGTCATGTGACGCACCTCATGTGACACACGTCATGTGACGCACCTCATGTGACACACGTCATGTGACACACCATCACAACAGTCTACAATGGGGTTTGATGCTGTGAGGAGGTTTAAGTTTCCTGGTTAAAGTGAAACTGAGCCTTGACTTCTGAACTACTTTAACTTTTATTTAACAACAATAATTGTTCACATGTTTATATTAACAAACCTTTTTCATTTATTGAACTTAAAATGTCACGAATGTAATTTAACCCCTTGACTCTGCTCAGCGAACACTCAGACCTCTGGTGGTTTTGCTTCTGTACGAGAATTAACGCGGATCGTACGAGTTGATTTTACAAATAGTTAAATCAGAAATGCAACAACATAATCAAACAGCTCTTCATGTGTTGCTAACATTAGATTCACCTCGGAGCTAATCCAACGTAGCTTCCTCAGCTGTTCGACCGATAAGAAACGAGCCCCATCCGAGCTTTTCTGCAGAAAAACATTTCGACGGGATTTGTTCTTTTGGTTTCTAACAAATCGAACAAACCTTTTTGACGGCGTCAGGGTTGTGTGGGTTTGTGTTGCATCATGTAAAATACGAGGTTTATAACGAGATATTCAGATATTAAAGAAACACGCTAACACTAACTTTAGCTGAGCAGCAGCGCCCCCTGCAGCCACATGTGGGGATAGATTCTGCTGGGCTCTGTGGTTTATATGTAGAGAGAAAAACAAAGTGTAATTCTTCATATTTTAACAGTTTCCTGCTGAATATTGGAGATAAACTCTGTTTTTTTAACGACTTCTAAGTCTTTTTAACTGATCGACAGTTCAGCTTTACTCTTTAACTTATTATTATTTTTTCATCCTGGTACATTATGTTATATTTTATGTGAAAAATCAATGTGGAGCTCAACCTTCTGTTTTTATACTCAAAGTTACGATTCAAATGTTTTTCTGAAACATCAGCAATAACCTTTACCAGGTGATTTTATCTACAACTTAAATTATAAAACACTTTTTTGATAATTTTACTTTCATCTTAATTCTTAAAAAGACGAACAAAGACATGTTCGGTCTTATGTCGCTTTAAATGCCTGTGTTCTTTGTGAATGACGTTTGTGTGATGTGGAAATTGACAGTATGACATTAATGAGGTTGACTTGGACGCTGCTGTCGAGGATAAAACCAGTCATCAGCCAGCAAGTGTTTTTCTAATGTGTATTCAAATGTTGCAATCAAATTACACAATATACAAACAATCAAATCAAATTAATAGAAGACCAACATTCAATATTGTGAATGGATGTTGAATTTGGAAAAAAAATCCACTTTATTTATTTAAACAGAAGATGAATCTCTGAAGTTAACAGGAATCATTGATGCGTCTGATGGAGCTGAATCTCGTTCCATCGTATCCCATGTCCCTGAAGTTCCTGTACTCTCCGGGCCTCAGGTACATCATCTTGCCTCTGTAGCGCGGCTGCTCGTACATCAGCCAGTGGCCGTCCATCACGTTGCAGGACTGGCAGTCGGACATGCGGTAACGGTCCTGGATGTTGTCGCAGTCGTCCTGCATCTCGTTCTTCTGGCCACCGAAGTTCTCCATCTCGTAGAGCCTGATTCTGTAGGAGCCTTTGTGCTGTTGCAAAAACAATACAACAAAACAAGCGGTTAGTCGTTTTGATCGGAACCTGTGTAGCTCTCTGTGTTTCTTGATTTTTCTGTTTGGCGTCGCACCATCGGGATCATACGACAGGACCGCACGCAATCGCCGAAACCCATCATGCGCTGGTAGTCGGAGTACTCCCCTTTCCTCAGGAAGTACTGCTGACCCATGTAGTTGGGGCGGTCGTAGACCATGAAGCAGCCGCTCTCCACCCTGCAGGAGTGACACCTGCTCAGGTGGGACGACATGTCGGCACAGTCGCTGCTGGTCTCATAGGAGCGACCCTGGAAGTTCTTGTCCTCGTAGAAGATGATCTGAAAAACAGGACAGGTTTGTGTATTTAGCTAATTAATCCAAACCGCGATGTAAATGCTAAACACTGCAGCGAGCAGTTTCTGTGTATTCTCTTGACCGAACATCTCTTTCAATTCTTTATCTCGTGTATTTTAATGCGTTGTAAATCCATCTGCAGGCGCTGAACTAAACTTACAGAAAGACCAGTTTAAAAAAAACACGACCTGAATGTGTTTAAAGATCATAAAAAACAGCCGGTACCGTTAGGTATGAGAGACTCACCTTGCCGTGCATGGTGGCTGATGCTTTGAGTGACGCTATAGCATTTCTAACCTGGATTTAAACCTTTTTTATACCGAACGCTTCATCAGAACAATTGAGGGAAGAATTGTATGGAAGCCATGAGTCAGCAGCGTGCAGTGCTCTGGTCCCTCTGTTCGTGAATGCTGATGGGAGAAGCTCTTTATGCCTCCTCTCACAGGCTCGTTCTAGATTGAACGTCTCCTGTGTCGGTCATTTACGCTTTTTAAAATTGCAATAATATCTAGATGCTGTCTGAAATAGAATCTGAAATACGATCTGAAACATATGTCAGAGAAAAAACACAAAAGTACATGTACAACTTTAGTTTTATAACAATTTCACTGCTGGGCTGACTTTGCAAACTGTCGCAGTGGACGTACGTTATCTTTATACAAAAGTCAGCATTAATTCTGTGAACGACAACTAAATGTATTAATCTTAGATTTAAAAACTATTTGCTTTGTAAATGTTCCTACACACGACATCTTCATAACCTTATTGTTTGTGATACGGTTTGTTCATATATTATAATATTTGACGATGTGTAATGCAAACCAATACGTTTTCTCTACAGTATTATTATTCACATTGTGGAAGTGTGTTATAGATGAGAATCATCCTCCATCAGGTCAATGATACAGAAAAACTCAGAAACCATGAATTATATTTGAAAACATTTATTGACATGAGTTTATGCATCCAAATGTTTCATGACGCCTTCTTGTCCAGGTCTGTTTGGAAAATTGATTTGAAACCACAATCAAGCTTTTATCTGATCCAGTGACATGAATATTCAAAAAAGTTCATATTGAAAAGTATTGGACATAACTTGAATTGAAACATGGCAGGTTTGGCAGCTACTCCATAAATATGATGACGTTTAAAACAATAATCTCAAAAATGTAATATGAATACATTTGTTTTTATACATTTATTGAAACTATATTGGCAGGAAAGGTCCAGTTGTATGTGCATTTATTAAAACAGCCTCATAACCTGTGGCACAGATTAAGAATTTATATAATTCACTATAATTAATATAATTTATATCTCAATGTGTCAGTGTGTTTGATTTACAATGAATTACATTGGCCTCAATTGCAATTTGTGTAAATAAATGAATTTATTGGATTTTGAATAAAAACATTTCATTTGATTTGTAGTTTTTTATGCAGTTTGAGTTGATCATGTTTTTCAACTGTTTCTTTTATATGTTGTGAACATGCCTGTTCTGGCAGCTGTTGATCATTTGAATACCTTTTTATTATAATGTGTTCTTCTTCTAGCCGTGGATTTTATTATTGTTCCTGTGAAGCGCTTGGTAACTTTGTTTTTGATAAGTGCTATACTACACAAATACAGTTATTATCATTGTTTGTAATCCTCATTGCATTGATTCAATGTGTGAAATCAAACCACAGAAAAAGAGCAGAAAAAAGTCCTTTTTGTTTCATCTTTCAGTTTTTTATTTCAAAATGAAAATATTTAGCACATGTCGGTGATTCTCTTCATGCTCATGAACCTGTTGCTGCTCATGCCCATGTCCCTGAAGTTCCTGTACTCTCCGGGCCTCAGGTACATCATCCTGCCTCTGTAGTGGGGCTGCTCGTACATCAGCCAGTGGCCGTCCATCACGTTGCTGGACATGCAGTCGGACATGCGGTAACGCTCCTGGATGTTGTCGCAGTCGTCCATCAGCTCGTTGCTCTGACCGCTGAAGTTCTCCCTCTCGTAGATCTTCATCCTGAACTGGCCGCGGTGCTGTTAAAGGCACAGAATAATTCATTCAGTTAAAAAAACATCATCGTTCTGTGGATTTAAAAGTTGCATCGCTGTGTTTGAAACTCACCATGGGGATCATACGGCAAGACTTGATACCACCGCTCATTCCCATCATGCTCATGTAGTCGGCGTACTCGCCCCTCCTCATGAAGTACTGGTTTCCCATGAAGTTGGGGCGCTCGTAGACCATGAAGCAGCCGCTCTCCACCCTGCAGGACTGGCACCTGTTCAGGTAGGAGGACATGTCGGAGCAGTCGCTCATGCACTCATAGGAGCGGCCCTGGAAGTTCCTGTCCTCGTAGAAGATGATCTGGAAAAAATCGTGAAATTTAGATTTCAAGTTGAGTTCGATTACTCTCCGTGAACTTTTAAAAATTATTTTTTACCCCCAATAAACCAGAAGCTTACCTTGCCCATGCTCATGTCAGTGGTGGTCATACTTGTAGGTGAGCTGCTGCTGTTGCTACTGCTACTGTTGCACTGCTGTCCTCTCTGGTTTAACCCTTGCTTTTATACAGGACCCAAACCAGCGGGGTCAGTGGGCCCCCTTTGTTTAAAGCCCTGACCCAGCAGCCTGCACCAGAGAACTGAACAGGCCTGTGTTGCTGTGTGTTGGCTCATCACATGACCAGGCCCTCGAAGACTTTAGAAACTGTCTCTCTTTTGACAATATGAAACAAAGCTCTTTTTCAATTCTGAGCTCATTGTGTCTGAGCGCGTCACGGACGTCAGACGCAGTTCAGTGACAGTTACGTTAAAAATCTGCATTGATCGTTGATCAAAGAGCTCAACAGAGCAATTTTATCTCTCAGTTGATCTTCAGCTTGTGATCGTCGTTCCTGAAAGTGAATCATCATAGTTTTATCCTTTTAATCTTGGAAGTGATCAGCTGGACAATAAGGTGGAACGAGAGTCATGCGTATTGTCTCACACGTTGATTGATTTTGACTTCAAACATCAGCTCACTTCACAAGTGGCTCCGTTAGCTTCCATCAGACAGCGGAGTCCTCATCGCTGTCGGGAACAAAAGACATAAAATAAATTGAGCTTATCTTTAGCTTGTGCTCGCTGTTCTTGAAACTGAATTGTCATAGTTTTTAGCTTTTCAATCGTACAAATGATCCGCCGGACAAGATGAAATCAGAGTAATGTTTATTGTTTATAATGTTGATCACTTCATAAGATGCTCACATCAGCGTCCGTCAGATCATTACAGTCATTACAGTCGGTGGACAGCTCATCAAAATAAGCTCATTTGTCTTTTAGTTCAAATTTGTGCTCGATGTTCAAGAAGCGTGAAACTGAATTTTCATAGTTTTTGCTTCATCGTCTTAAAAATGCAGAAAGACAGGACGTGATGAAAGAAAAGTTTATTTCACAAAATGTTGCATTGACACCGAACATGAGCTAATGTAGGTTTACAGGGAAGTTATGTTCGTTTGCACATATTATTTACATGTTTACATGTTTACATGGCGACAACAGTTGCAATGATGTGTTGAATCGGCCTCTGGGGCCTTTCTGGCTTCTTATTGGTCAGTTCAGTCACATGAGAGTCAGAAGCAGGAAGTGTGTGTTTGAGTGGAGAAATGTGACGTGTGGCCTGAAGACGTGATCCGTATCCATCCTGTGGTTTATTTACATTAAGAGTGATTCAACTGCCCGGCATCGAACCGTCACGTCGAACCGACAATAGCTTGTTTGGTAAGTGGTTCCCTTTTGCTTGAGTGTTTTACTTGAGATTGAACATGTGGCCATATTGCTTCTGAAACAGAATTTTGATAGTTTCAGCTTTTCAATCGTACAAATCGTCAGCGAGACGTCACGAGAGTAACGTTCATTGACACCAAGCTAAGATTAACTTGCTTCATAGGAAGCTCAACAGGGTAAGTTTAGCCATTTTATCTTTTAGTTTATATTCACAGTATATGTACTTATATTTCTCATGTCCTTTCTGTTAATGTTTTGTAAAACTGTAGTTGTGGCCTGTTAATCTTACAAATGACTCAAAGGCTCTTTTTAAGTGGCTCCTGTTCAAACACAACAGCGCGTCTGAAATCACGTATTTCCAAAGCGTCTCAGATGCTGTAGATGTTCGTCTACGATTTGAAACTAGAAAAAAGATGTGACGAGCATGAACCAGTATTTTGTAGCACGGTTGTCAATGCTAACCGTGTGTTCATTTGATTTGTATGGTTCATTTGTACAGATCATAATTTAGATGCCTCACAAGTGAAAAGCCTACATCTTACTTTTCATCTCTGATAATCAGAATCTTACAAATTCCCCAATAATTATATCAAGGTCTGTGGTACTTCTGTCTATTGGGTCGATCTTTAAATTTTAAAGAGAATTGTGTCACGAAATTAAAAACGGCACAATGAATATGTTGGATTTAATGACCCATCATTTATTACTGTTTGGTCGTGAGTAATCTTGTGACAGGGCAGTAAGCTCAATACAAAATCATGCAGTGCAGCAATTTCTTTATTTAGTGACATTTGCTACAAACATTGAACATTGAGTGAACGTTTAGTTGCAGGAATCCATGATGCGCCTCATGCTCATGAACCTGTTGCTGCTCATGCCCATCTCCCTGAAGCTCCTGTACTCTCCGGGCCTCAGGTACATCATCTTGCCTCTGTAGTGGGGCTGCTCGTACATCAGCCAGTGGCCGTCCATCACGTTGCTGGACATGCAGTCGGACATGCGGTAACGGTCCTGGATGTTGTCGCAGTCGTCCTGCAGCTCAATCATCTGGCCACCGAAGTTCTCCCTCTCGTAGATCTTCATCCTGAACTGGCCACGGTGCTGGAAACCCCCCCCAAAGAAGTTACATGTCAGAAAAATGTCAGAGCCGTAGAAGTACTAGCGGTCAGGGGACGCTGTACTCACCATGGGGATCATGCGGCAGGACCTGATGCATTCTCTCATTCCCATCATGCTCATGTAGTCGGAGTACTCGCCCCTCCTCATGAAGTACTGGTTACCGATGAAGTTGGGGCGGTCGTACACAATGAAGCAGCCGCTCTCCACCCTGCAGGAGTGGCACCTGTTCAGGTAGGAGGTCATGTCGGAGCAGTCGCTCATGCACTCGTAGGAGCGACCCTGGAAGTTCTTCTCCTCGTAGAAGATGATCTGGAAAAAAGTAAAATCGTGAAAGTTAGATGGGGAAACAGCGGTAGATAGGCGAAATTAAAATAAGTGACTTCCAGTTTATTAAAAAAGAGGATCAGAAGCACCTTTCCCTTCATGCTCATGCCGGTGTTGCTCATGTTGGCTGTGGATGTGTTGACTCCTGCTGCGGTACTGCCTGACTACCATGGTTTAACCCTTTCCTTTTATACCTGACTGAATGTACAGGACGAGTGGCCCCCTTCAGAGAAGCCCTTACTCATCAACTCATTATTGAAACCTATAGAACACAGATTTCAGTAAAAAGCCCTTTCATCCGCCATAGAAAGCAACTTACAAACGTGTTGGTAATATGTCAATGGGCCGAGCCAGGTAACTGTGAACAATTCAGCAAATGACCTGTGTGGGCCATAATGTTTCTGTATTAGATTTATAATTTAGTGTTTTTATGATGTTATAAACGTACACGATTTAACTCAAAGTGAGTTATACTGTCTGTATGCTGCTGTGGGGTTTCCACATGTTTTCTGTGGTATTAAGTTAAATGTGTTTCGTGTATTGTAAATATTTGATTTACCCAAATAGATCCTGCTCAAAGTGAATCAACTGAAACACAAATCATAGACCTTTAAATAAAGATGGACGAAGTATCTCCACTTCCTCCTTTTGTGCAAAAATATCGAAATCGAGGTTCCATCGATACACGGGCTCGACCAATCATGACTCGCTCTCAGCTGTCGATGTTTTTATCAAATAAGTGAAACGGGAACAAACACGAGTGTAATAAAAACTCCGTAAATGAAGGAAACCAACATTGGAAAAATTGTATTTACTTGTACTTAGACTTTTTAAGTCCATGTCCCACATGGAGGAGGCAGGATTTATGACCTATGCTGCCGCCAGCCACCAGGGGGAGGTCAAGGTATTTTGGTTACATTTTTAGGGAGACGATTTCCCCCCTTGAAGGGCCCCTTTCCTGTCTGTAGTCTTTATTTTATTTTATAAATTAAAGGCCAGGTGTGCAAGATTCAGGTGAAAGGGTCTATCGGCAGAATATAAAACAATCGTAGTGACGTTTTCTTTTAAATTGTACAAATTGTTGTTTCCTTTTCCCTAGAATGAGCCTTTATATTAAAATACTTTATATTTACATCAGGAGCAGGTCCTCTCTACGGAAGCAGCCATGTTTTTTTTTTTACAGAAGCCTAAACTGGACAAATTAAACATCTTTTGAGTTTTTATAACAACTGAAGCGACCACAGGTTCTCTGTCATGTTTGGAAGGGGATGGTGAGGGGTGTTCAGCTGCAACATGTAACTTCACCACTAGATGTCACTACATTCTACACACTGAACCTTTAAGTGGTCACTTACTAACAATACATATGACAATTTGTTAAGAATAACTCAGACAATGTGTAACAAGGAACTATTTTAATAATATATTCAATGATTGGTGACTTTGCTCAAAGAGATAGAGCTAACAGTAAACAAGGAAATGTGGACTTTACAGAATCAGGAGTTGTTCACAGATGTTGTGCATATACTTGTATTTGGCCCCTTTGTGTAAACTGTGGCCCCTTCGTGGCCCCTGGTTTAGAAAGATCCTGGATCCACCACTGCAGAGGTTCATCCTCTCAGTCAATTAGATTTTAATATTTTGTGTGGCCTGATGGTGGTGCCACAGAAAAGGTCGGCAGAGGTCATGGGCAACAACAAAAGCTTTTGGATTCATACAATGTCAATGAAATGTCAGCGAGGTGCAACTTTGAACTGACAATGGCAGCGAGTGAAGTTCAAGAGGTCATGAAAATCATCCGACTCGTCTTTAGAGGGTTAACGAATATTCCTGTTTTTTAATAGATACAGCAGCTTGTGACTGAGAAAGTGAATTGATACCAAAACCAATGTGATCTTTGAAAACATAATAATGTGTGTTTTTAAATCATATTGCACATGAATGAATATTTATTTTAATTTTAAGGATAAAATCTGTGGAGACATTTATGATCCCTGGGTTACATTCATTGTTTAATTGTCCCAATTCACTGATGAAATTATCAAAAGTTAAATCTAATTATTATCTAATTATATTTTTAGATAACTTTATTCCAATTAAACACTAAGTTACAACCAGTGTTTGTTTTGAATGTATTTAAATGATGTAAATGTGATAATTAATCTGTGAATCACTTGATATCGGTGGAGAGACTTTTAAAACCAACATATAATCCCTGATGTTCAGGTGACGCACTGGCGCTGTATCATCGTCTGCAGAGTTGAAGAGAGGAAGGATTTTTCCGTGCTCAATGTCTGCTCAACAAATCAACACGAACAGGTAGAAATATTTAGTCCAAAAAGTTTTTATTCTTTCGGCTCATTCAGACACATTGTATGCAACAGTTTTTACATGTCCATGATGCGCTTCATGCTCATGAACCTGGTGCCGCTCATGCCCATCTCCCTGAAGCTCCTGTACTCTCCGGGCCTCAGGTACATCATCTTGCCTCTGTAGTGGGGCTGCTCGTACATCAGCCAGTGGCCGTCCATCACGTTGCAGGACATGCAGTCGGACATGCGGTAACGCTCCATGATGTTCTCGCAGTCCTCCTGCAGCTCGTTGCTCTGACCGCTGAAGTTCTCCCTCTCGTAGATCTTCATCCTGAACTGGCCGCGGTGCTGGAAAGCAAAACACGAGTTTACTTTGTGTCAGAAAAAAACTTGAGACTCACGTGATGCTAGCAGTCGCTACAGCCTGTGCACGGTTTCATGCTCACCATGGGGATCATGCGGCAGGACCTGATGCAGTCTCTCATTCCCATCATGCTCATGGAGTCGGCGTACTCGCCCCTCCTCATGAAGTACTGGTTTCCCATGAAGTTGGGGCGGTCGTACACCATGAAGCAGCCGCTCTCCACCCTGCAGGAGTGACACCTGCTCAGGTAGGAGGTCATGTCGGAGCAGTCGCTCATGCACTCATAGGAGCGACCCTGGAAGTTCCTGTCCTCGTAGAAGATGATCTGGGAAAAGGACAGAATGGGAAGAGTAGGAATTAAAAAAAATAATGTGAATTTGATGAAGATTCAATGAGAAACTGTGAGTGAGGTGTGTGTGTGCTTACCTTGCCCATGGTCATGGTGATGTGAGTTGGTCAGAGGATAGAGATGCTGTTGCACTGATGTCCGTCCTGTTTTAACTGTTACTTTTATACCTGACCGAACCCAAAGAATCTGTGGCTCCCATTGTGTGAAGCCCTGACTCAGCAACATGGTATAGAGGCCTATAGAGGGCTGAGGGGCGTTTGTCACGTTTGCATGTGACTCGAAGCCCGAGAAGACTTTGGAATGGATTTTTCCATAGGGAAATAAACACAATGAGCGTTTTTTTTTGAAGTCACAATACGGACGAAACAAACAATCGGCTGTTTTACACATTTCACAACAACAGGCCGTTTGGCTCACTCACTCATAAGTGAACAATTTAAAGTGTCCTAGTGCCTGACACATTTAAAAAGAAAGGGTTCTAACAGACAATGATTTTATCAGAAAAGAGAAACAATTTTCTGGGCAATAAATACGTTAATAGTGATAATCAGCTTTATTCACCGAGCACTTTTCTTATCAAGGTTTTAAAGCGATTGACAAGAAAGAAATAACACCAGACAGGCAGATAAACTTAATACATCAAAATAAATAAATAGATGATGTAGTTAATGATATTCATGAAATAAATAGAAAAGTGAATAAATAGTGTCATGAGTGTCATTTTTTAAAAGGAGCTCGAGAAATAGTCATGTTTGTCCATTATCAATAAATCAAATTTGATTTAAAACACTTAATAAATATTCTATAACACACTGTGCTGTGGTTGTGTGCAGCTATAGGCACATTTAAGTGGTTATTAATCCATTAAATGATCATTTCCTCACTGAAGATGTGTGTTATCTCATCACAAGTGTGTTTTACTACATTTGCTTCACTATGCTTGTGTCCACAGGAGGAGATAATGTTTGGAATTCATGGGTAAATGTTTTAAAACTAATATCTGATCTCAACCATATTGTAATGTGAAGTACACTATAAAACATTTATATACTATACGTCTAAATATCTTCTATTGTGTTGTTTCCATCCATCACAGTTATTTCAATTCATTATTTTGGGTCAGTATTAGTGTGAAAGTGCATAAATTGAAAAATATTGTTCTATTTTTAGTCAAATGTTCGAGAACAAAATGAAAAATGTTATGGTAGAGAAAGAAGACAAACACAAAATGTACCATGGGAACAGTTGTTGGAATTTTTATTTAAATCAAGCAAAATAAAAAAAGAAACATGTTTGCTTAAGTATCAGCGTTGACCTGAATTAACCAACGAATGATGGTTTTACTGCGTCACAAAGAACTTTAATGTTTCCCTGGTTTCTTAAAACAAAAGCAAAAATTACAAAGAACAACATTAACTTCGAACTTTAAAAGCGGATACCTGCTGAGATAAGGTTTTGTGATTTGCAGTTTTGATTTGCACTTCAGGGCCACCGTATCTCCGAGCGTCAGTCATACTATAATCAGAAACCAGCAAACAACAGTCACAAAGGAGCAAATGTTAATTTGATATGTTTCAGATTTATATGAACAACCTGTATTTCATGGAAATATTTAATCTGGATTCAAAGGACATTTTCTTAATTTCACTGACTTATTTGCACATGGTTTGTATCGTGTTTATTAATCTATATTTTATTTACGATTATGCTTGAAACTTAAAGGTTTAATCTGGATTTAACGACATTTTCATTTGTTTCTGCTGTAATTCTGGCAGATACATGTCTCAACATAACAAGCTATGAAGCGTTTCCAGAAGTTAATTCAGATTGCCGGGGTTTATTCACTTCATTTCATTTGTTGACAGGACTGTTGAAACCTGAAATGGGAAAAGAGAACGGGGAAGACTTGCAGCAAAGCGCCAAGTCGGAAATGAACCTTCAGCTGCTTCAGCAGGACTCAAACCCCCGACTGCGTGGCACCTACGCTACCAGGTGAGCAGGCGGAATTACTTCAAATTGATTATTTTGCGGTGGTCAAATGTAAAAGTCTGTGTGATCTAGGGCCAGGAGCACAAGGTGGATAGAGGATTCATACAAGTACAAGGTTTTTATGCGCTCGTAGGTTTATTAGGTCTTTTTAGGAGGTTTTGAGAATTCAAGGAATCACCAGAGCAATAAGATGCAATGAACGTCGGAGCAAAGCAACCAGCAGCTGTTGAGATATTTTCAGTCTGGACCAAAATGGTATTGACGTCTTTGTCCTTTTCTGATGTACCCTGTATTTAAGGTGTTACATATACGTCACTGGTATCAGGAGATGTTGTGTTGTATGTTTGAAGTTTTATTTTCTTGTAGTTTTCGAGGTGAGAAGATGCAGAAATAAAAATGAACCAAGTGATTTAGTAGAACAAATGATTATAAATAATCATATTAAATACCACAAAACCAGAGTTTAGAAAGTTTTATCATTTATTGAAGTCAGAATGTACAACTAGCACATGTCGGTGATTCTCTTCATGCTCATGAACCTGTTGCTGCTCATGCCCATCTCCCTGAAGTTCCTGTACTCTCCGGGCCTCAGGTACATCATCTTGCCTCTGTAGTGGGGCTGCTCGTACATCAGCCAGTGGCCGTCCATCACGTTGCTGGACATGCAGTCGGACATGCGGTAACGCTCCTGGATGTTGTCGCAGTCGTCCATCAGCTCGTTGCTCTGACCGCCGAAGTTCTCCCTCTCGTAGATCTTCATCCTGAACTGGCCGCGGTGCTGTTAAAGGCACAGAATAATTCATTCAGTTAAAAAAACATCATCGTTCCGTGGATTTAAAAGTTGCATCGCTGTGTTTGAAACTCACCATGGGGATCATACGGCAAGACTTGATACCACCGCTCATTCCCATCATGCTCATGTAGTCGGCGTACTCGCCCCTCCTCATGAAGTACTGGTTTCCCATGAAGTTGGGGCGCTCGTAGACCATGAAGCAGCCGCTCTCCACCCTGCAGGACTGGCACCTGTTCAGGTAGGAGGACATGTCGGAGCAGTCGCTCATGCACTCATAGGAGCGGCCCTGGAAGTTCCTCTCCTCGTAGAAAATGATCTGTAGAAGAGAAAAACAAATGAGAGGGACTCTGATGAATTTAAATATCTTGTCGGGAAATGATTTGATTTGATTATTCTGTTCTGATTTCCTACCTTGCCCATGGTGGTAGCGGTGGTTTGCTCAGATCTATGAGAGAACTGTTGGTGAACTGATACCCTGCTGGTCTGAACATGTGTCATTTATACCTGGACACAGACAAAGACCCTGTGCCCCCTCCATTGTTCAAAGTCCTGACCCAGCAACCAACTATAGAAGCCTATAGAGTTGTTTACTCATATACCAACAGGGTCATAACCCCTAAACAGAACTTTCTTTCCGAAAAAAGAGATGCAGGAGTTTTTGCTGTTATATGCGTTTTTTATTTAGAGCATTGAAATCGTTTCAGGAAGCTGCACAATACAGATATTGACTGAAGTAGATGAACACTCTACCTAATACCTCAACCTAATTTCCCCTTGGGGATGAATAAAGGAATCTATCTATCTATCTATCAATCAAAAGCTGCAATTCATTTAATTATAGGTTTATAATTATCTATCATTTATTCCATAATTCCACAAACTAACATTTCACCAGAGCTAAAAGATTCAGTCGATGAATGACAGACAATTACCACAATGACAGTTTTCAGGCCTTCAACAAGAAATTAATCTGAAGTATTCTCCATATTTGTGCAGATTTATTTTTACAGATTATTTTATTTTTCTCGGTTTTATGTTTCAGTAAACTAAATAATTGGATTTAAGGTGATGGTATGAGGTTTACAGTATACATGTTATATTCTGCCACTTTAATTGGTGCTAATTTTCGATCCGGACATTAAAAACATTTATGTTACATGTGCAGCCTTTACCCACAGTTCTATCAGTACCATTAGGGTGTGTGTGTGTGTGTTTCTGCAATCTGTTCCATGTAGCATCTTGCCATCATCATTGCATTCAGGGAAATAGTTTGCCATTAATATTCTAGAATTCAAAATAAAAATGTTTTATTGTTTAACACAGTTTTGGTTTTTGTCAAATCAACATTTCTGAGGCAAACGCTACGACTCCATTTATATTCTATCACATTTAAAACAGGAGAGACTTTCAGAGAAACACACGAGAACCAGTGACTTAGAATCAAATGAATTTATTGACAAGAGGATCAGAGTTTGATGCTTCGACTGGTAAAACAGAACCAGATGGAAACAGTTGTATGAAGTAGAAACTTCACACAGGAGCTGGTGATGACGACTGGAGCAGGAAGTCGGGACGTCTCATGAGGGCTTCTGATTGGACGGGAGACAACCCAGTATTCAGAGTTGAGGCGGTGCGTGGGCGGAGCTGAACGACAGGATGGAGAGAGGACAATTTAAACTTTGTCTGCTCGCAGGTGATTGGCCCGAGGCGACAGCGTCGGGTTGTGATTGGATATGAGAAGGAGCGGAGGTGGAGGAGGTGAATTTGCTTTTATGTAAAATCTTTTTATCTGCATTTGTGCAATAATCCCTGAGAACAGTGTGTTTACATGAACAGGGATCGTTTAAAATGTTACCATGGTGTCTTTTGTGATGTGTTTATTTCTAAGACCAAGTATTTAGCATGACGTCACATTCCACCATAGTTGTAGTTTAAGATTGAAATGAGTTTTTAAGGGACTCTGAGGTTTGACGGTGGCGTGCAGCTGCCCAGACCAACGAAAGTAGTTCACCCAGGGTCCGTATTAACAATCCCAACCATGAGGAGTCTAACTTCTTCAACCTCCAGCGCAAATCACACCTACATTATTTGACCTTGAAACTATTTTACTATTTTACGCACCAACGTTGAGTCCGACCAGGAGAGGAGGTGTTCTGGGTCTGGATCAGACTGAACCATGGTTCTGTTGGTTTGCAGTGAAAACTTTTTTATTTTGTGGAGATTTTGGACCAATCACAGGAAGTAGAGGCAGCATTAAACAATAGAAGAAGAAAAAGAAGAGGAAGCAGCTGCAGTCTTCACCTCCGACGATATGTTTGAACCACCAGGACGTTCATTTGGTGCATTTGAACTTGTGTGGAGTACTGTAGTACTATGGAGTACTGCAGTACTGTGGAGTACTGCTGATATGATTAATACCACAATAATTTACCGTAGCAACCGAATGAACCGGTTCATTGATTTCAAACCAAACAGACTACCCCCCCCCCCCCAACTGACAACACAGAGGTGTACAAACCATCAGAGTCAAGTAGGTGATGACGACGTACGACTGAGAGATAAAATTCTTTAGTCCCTAAATTACAATGAGAAACAAAAGAAACTCTACTTTACTACTTTGTCTATGATGATCTCTCTGCACCAGGACAATGATATATGTACATCTTGATTTGTTTTATGCAAGAAAAAAGCAAGACTCTTTTTTTTTTTATAAATTATAATCTTTATTTTGTTTTATCATGACGTTGTTAAATGCATCTCCGCATTGAGGAAAACATTTAGTGGCAGGAATCCATGATGCGCCTCATGCTCATGAACCTGTTGCTGCTCATGCCCATGTCCCTGAAGCTCCTGTACTCTCCGGGCCTCAGGTACATCATCCTGCCTCTGTAGTGGGGCTGCTCGTACATCAGCCAGTGGCCGTCCATCACGTTGCTGGACATGCAGTCGGACATGCGGTAACGGTCCTGGATGTTGTCGCAGTCGTCCTGCAGCTCAGACATCTGACCGCCGAAGTTCTCCCTCTCGTAGATCCTCATCCTGAACTGGCCGCGGTGCTGCAAAACCAGAAAACCAGAGGATCAGACAACCATTCAAAGATAAATTAAAAGGACGTCCAGAGTAGAGTAAATCTCACCATGGGGATCGTGCGGCAGGACCTGATGCAGTCGGACATTCCCATCATGCTCATGTAGTCGGAGTACTCGCCCCTCCTCATGAAGTACTGGTTTCCCGTGAAGTTGGGTCGGTCGTAGACCATGAAGCAGCCGCTCTCCACCCTGCAGGAGTGACACCTGCTCAGGTAGGAGGTCAGCTCAGGGCAGTCGCTGCTGGTCTCATAGTGACGACCCTGGAAGTTCCTGTCCTCGTAGAAGATGATCTGAAAGAAAAGGACTCATCAGAAACAGAAACACTCCAAAAGCAGCTTTCCACTATGTTGCTCAAAACATTATACATGTTACACTGCTTTTCATTATTCAATGTTTCTGCACGGATCACTCCCAGTACCTACCTTGCCCATGGTCATGGCTTTTACGGTTGTTCGTCAGGACTGATTCGTAGCTGCTGTGAATCCCTGTTGGCGCCAACCGTTACTTTTATACCTGCTCAATGTGAAAAAAAGTATTTAGGCTTCTATTGTACAAATCGCTGAGTCAGCAGAAGCCTACTGAGCAGTCAGGGTGCTAAAGGGTTATTATCCCGCACTGTACCACTCTGGTGGAAATGCATGTACTGTATACGTGCAGCATTGTTGTCCAGCATAAAGAAAATAAAGAGAAGCTTCCAAATGTAATATGACGCGTATCCTCCACAGTGAATGGGATAATCCACTTACTGAAAAATAAAAAAAACGATTTTATTTGAAATGTGATTAAAAATTCATTGATATAAACATATATCAGGTTAAATGTTTTATATGTAGACGTGTTATAACTTTACAGAAAACAATGATAAATAAAGGATTAAAAAAAAACCTCTTCTTGACTTGTACAGTATATGTTCAACATCTATGATATATCGATATATGTGGTATATGACATTATGATTTTCTATTTTACATATAACTTCATAAAACTGTAATACTCTGTGATTAACACAGGCTGATATTAAAAGAGATAGATTTCCTCAACAAGGGTTTTTTATTATCAGAACAGAATATGATTCACTCAAACTCTTCCCAAAAATACAATTAAATGCACAAATCAACACTGTGAAAAAAGGACAGGATAACTTCTTACATGTGAATATGTTCATTTGTTTTTCTTTGGCTCAAAGAAGGATGTTGTTCACAAATCAAACCAGTTTACATTTAGTTCAGAAACATTTTAATTCAGAATCGAAGGACGGTCAGTTCAACAAGAGAGATTAAAGATGTTGCAGTTCAATAAACTTGATTCAGCTCTGATCCCGCTGCTGTTTCACTTTATGATCTCATGAAGACGAGCATCAGTCCGGTGATTTATTCTTCTTGTTTGAGGATAAACTTCAGTCCTGCCTCTTCAGACAATATCACTGCGTTCACCTGACATTTCTCTTATCTGCACAATTAATCTAAAAACTAAAGGTGAGTGAATGTGTCCTCAGGGAACAGTGGGCTTGGAAATAAATTGTTGATAAGTTTGAAATTGGCACGAACATTATTCTTATTTATTCTCTTTTTCCCTGAAGAGACGTCACAGTTCATTTCAAACCCTTCCGCTTTCGTCTGTGACGTTTATTAGATCACGTTTATTAAAAAATTAAATCACCTTTCAGCAGATTAGTAAAAGTTTCATCTTAAAAACACGACCACACATTATTTTGTTCATCGTTATTCTTTATTTGGAAACTGCAAACAACAGTTTATTGCTGTGGCTGCTCTGAATGTTTCATTACTGAAACTGAAACTGATAAAAATGATATTTAAGAGAGAGGTTTTTAATCAAGATTAATCAAGGAATTAAATTAAATAATTAAAAATTACAACCCACTTTATAAATCTGTCTTTAAACAACATTCACTTTATCATTATTATCATTTATCATCAACCTTTCACATGTTTAACAATCCACAGTCTGTTTATCCAAAGTTAATTTGATGAGTCAGCCTCTGAGTTCATCTAATTATTATTATCTAGATCTTTTAGATTTGTTGTTCATGAATTAAACTAAAGTAAAAATAAAACTATAGATCATGTTTGGTGACGATAACATTCATAAAGGTGGAATTCAAACACAGCAGTGACAAGCTAGTAATTATTTATTCACTTAAAATGATTTATTTACCGAATCCTAATTGTTATGTATTGAAGATCTCTTCCTGCAGATTCATTTTTATTGTCACGTGCATCATGTGACGTATATTTTAAAGAAGGTGCCCGTACTCTTTTGAAAACACAAACTGACAAGATGTTTGATATGAAACATTTATTCATCGATCACATGTGTGAAGCTGGTTCAGTTCGGTCTAACAGGACTCCATGATGCGTCTGATGGATCCGATCCTCATGTCCATGGGGCCCATGCCCATGTCTCTCATGCTCCTGTACTCTCCGGGCCTCAGGTACAGCATCCTGCCTCTGTAGTGCGGCTGCTCGTACATCAGCCAGTGGCCGTCCATGACGTGAGCGGAGTGGCAGTCGGACATGCGGTAACGGTCCTGGATGGAGTCGCAGTCCTCCTGCAGCTCGTTCATCTGGCCGCCAAAGTTCTCCCTCTCGTAGATCTTCATCCTGAATGGACCCCTGTGCTGTAAAAAGACACGAACTTTACTTCAAGGCAAAAAAAAAAATCCTGTTTCATTTTCCAAGTTTCACAAGTCGTATGGAAGCTTCGTACCATGGGGATCATGCGGCAGGAGCGGATGCAGTCGCTCATGCTCATTCCCATCAGGCGCTGGTTGTCGGGGTACTCGCCCCGACGCACCAGCATCTGGTGGCCCATGAAGTTGGGGCGCTCGTAGACCATGAAGCAGCCGCTCTCCACCCTGCAGGAGTTGCAGCGGCTCAGGTAGGAGGTCAGCTCGGCACAGTCGCTGCTGGTCTCATAGGAGCGACCCTGGAAGTTCCTGTCCTCGTAGAAGATGATCTGAAAACAAAATACATTTTGTACAATTCGTATCATCCGTCATTTAATTTAATTTATAATCTTAAAAAACCCCCAGAATGAAAAACGCCCTCTCACTCTGCCCATGTTGCTGTCCGGTCCTACACCTGATTGCTCTGGTCCTTGCCAACCTGCCTGTCACTTTTATACCCATCACGACAGCTAAATGATCTATGGAGCCATTGTTTTGAACGTCTTACTCAGCAGTGCAGCGTGCGCGGCCATGATATTTGTTAAATCGCTCTGTAAATGGTTATTATTCCAGAATGCATTCATCTGGGGCAGTGCCAACTGCAGCGGCGCTCCTGTGGGGTACAGGTGGGTGACGCTCTCGGCTGGGACTCTGTGTTGTGTTGCTGCCACACAAACACAGGTCACATAGTGAGGACATCGAATCAGAAGTCTTAACTCACCAACAGCAGAATTAAAAAACGTATATTTTTATATCTGTGATCGTTTGGTGCGAGGGCGCTGAGGGCAGTTTTGTATTTTTACTCAGTTACACATACAATACATACTACTGCGCAGTGACATAACATTAATGGTGTGAATTCTTCATGTTGTATTCTGGTTTTGAAAGGAGCTATAGAATATACTTTGATACTTTACTGTCAGTACACTTTGCTGATCGTAGTTTTACTCAGGGTAACTTTTTGATTACAGGACTTTCATTTCTATTTTTACATTAGTATAATGTTTGGGTAGTACCTAGTCTTATTTCAATATACATACGTACTATACATACAACATACTATCTTTGTAAGATAAATTGAAATATTATGTTTATCCATCAGAACAAGTAGAAACAAAATAAAATGAAAAGTCTCTAAAAACTACAACCCTTCGTATATTTTGATCATCAATTTTAAGGGAAATTCAAATTAAAGGTTCTATTTACAGCTCACAGAGTGTCTCTATCACCCCCTGGTGGCTGGCTGCAGCACAGGCCGTAAACCCCGCCTCCTCCATGTTAGCGGATGGGACATGGACCAAAATATAAGTTAAACACATTCTTCTCAAAGTTTGCTCAACTGTTGATTTATCTGATGAGTTTGGTTTTAATTCGTTATTTGGTGGATATCATATATATCGTGACGTGTCATGATTGACAGCCGAGGCTGAGTCGTAATCGGTCGAGCGTGTGTACGGGTGGGACCTCGATACTGCGGCCCCACCCCCTGGTTGCTATCGTGCGGACTCTGGATCTGAATGACATCACATGATCAGACAGCGGAGCTGGTATCTGGGATATTTTTGGCTTCATCTCTGGATAGTGGGAGTGGGTGGGGATACGTCGTCCATCTTTATTTACAGTCTCTGATTAATTGTAACAGCGACGTGTGTTAAGTTAATACATTATGAAAGAAACCAGTGTGGATATGTGAAGCCATTTTTATTATTGTGGGAGATTCAGCCATTTTATACATTCAGGAAAAATCAGTGAAGCACAGGTGAGGTGTCCTGATGTTTCATTCTGTGACCTTTGACCCCAGATTATCTAACGATGTTTTCATGTCACATTTCCAAAAAACGTCTCTGGGGCCGCAGAGGAGCGTCTACAGCAGTTTGTTCCTCATCTTCATCATCATCTTCATATAAATATAGACAGAGACGGGAGCTTGGTAGACAGTTCCTCTACAGCCGTGTATCGTGAAGACACTTAAACTTTGAACAGCTTTTATTATCACAGTTTAACTATAATATTTAATCGTAATATTTCATATAACTATGTGCAGTGTCTTGTGATAATGGAAGTTATGAGTTTGTAGAGATAAACTTGAATTTGAATTGAATTGAATGATTTACGACAGAGTTAAAAATCCAGTTCTTTCTAATATGTAAAGTTTGTTTTAACGATGAATATGAAAATGTGTCTGTGTGTGTTTTATTTTTTGCTCCTTTATGGACAAATAAACAATTTCAAATTGAATTAGATTATGATGTTGAATCAAACAGATCCCAACGTGATGTTTTAATGAAGAATATAATAATAACATATTATTAACTGGTGGATTTACTGTACGATCATTGCAGATATATATATATATATATATATATATAGTGAACTAAAGGATTTGGCTTGTACACAGTTAAAAATATTACCATAGATATCCTAGTGTTGAAATATCTGTAGTTTACTGCGTTTTATTTAATTGATGTGATTATAAAAGTCGTACTTCTGCCTCACAGCTGTGTGAGTAAGGTGGAGTCTTCTGTTTGATATGAGACGACACGGTGACACGGTGGAGTTTGATTTGTCTCTCATTTTATTGGACAGCACATATTCTGTTCTCTGCTTCAGCAGGAATCCATTATACGCCTGACGGAGCTGGGCCTCATGCCGCTGTATCCCACATCTCTCATGCTCCTGTACTCCCCGGGACTCATGTACATCATCCGGCCTCTGTAGTGCGGCTGCTCGTACATCAGCCAGTGGCCGTCCTGCACGTTGCAGGACTGGAAGTCGGACATGCGGTAGCGGTCCATGATGTTGTCGCAGTCGTCCTGCAGCTCGTGACTCTGGCCCTGGAAGTTCTCCCTCTCGAAGAGCTTCATCCTGTACGAGCCTCTGTGCTGTTGATGGAAGCACAGAGGTGGAACAGCTCAGCGAGGCACCAAACTACAATTTGGCTGCTGCTCGTAAAACAGCTTCATTGCAGAATGTGTCAAAACCAGAGATGCAGTTACAGTTTTACTCTATTTACTTCCTAACCAACGTTTTAAAAGCAGAAAATATAAATCAAATCAGCAACTTTATTCATATTTCACATCATTTAGACATTAAAGTTGTTTCTCCCTGTTATCACTTCCTCTCAAAATCTCTACATACCTGAGGAATTAAACGGCAGGATCGGATAGAGTCACTCATGCCAAAGTTGACGTAGTCAGAGTACTCTCCTCTCCTCAGGAAGTACTGGGTTCCCATGAAGTTGGGCCGGTCGTAGACCATGAAGCAGCCGCTCTCCACCCTGCAGGAGTTGCACTTGCTCAGGTAGGAGGTCATGTCGGAGCAGTCGCTCATGCACTCGTAGGAGCGACCCTGGAAGTTCCTGTCCTCGTAGAAGATGATCTGTAGAAAAGAAAAACAAAACAAATTATGAGAAAATCTTGAAATTGAAATACCCTTTTGGAAGCTGACACTGTTTTGCGTCGCTCATTTATTCCTGAGTTGATGTTTTTACATTTAGTTTCTAGCTGCTTGTTTGCTGCTCTACATACCTTGCCCATGTTTGATGATCTGTGTTTGTGGGAATCTGTCCAACAACCTGTGGCTGCCAGGCGGCTTTTATACTTTATACGCGCTGTAACAGGGTTTTGTTATTCAAATTATCTGAAAGCTGATGAATAAGCAGCTCTGCGATCGCTGTTAATTTCATTTGTGCCATCATGATCCAGAACAAAGGGAGGGGAAATGGGTGGAAGACACAAGGCGGGAGAGGAGGGAGGAAAAACTGAGCTGCAGCTTTTTCTCAGACTGGGGAAGAGGAATCGCAAACTGTGATTTGATTTTTCTTCCATGTGTCACCAGCTCAGATCACGAGTGTCTTAAGAAAAAACAAACATGTTGCAAATCCCTGAAAGTCTCTGCGGCTGCATTTAGTCCATATTTTCAATTTGTTTCATTTGCAAAACCCTGAAATGCAACAAAGCACAATTAGTCATGAATTAGTGTTCGATTAGAGCGGCTGCTCACTTAAGGATAATCAGGCTTAGACCTGATTCGCTCCTTCTGACTTTCACAGGGACGTTCCAGATCAGAGGCCAATTATCTGAGTGAGGGGGGTTTACAAATGAATCGTGATGCTACTGACAGAATACTGAGTAAACCGGCTACTGCCAATGAGAGCGAGCCGATCGAGCAGCGTCCCCAACCGGATGTTGTGAACTTGTACAACTGTGACTAAAAACAACACATTTCCAACTCACGCTGCAAAAAAGCTTGTTCCTCCTCCTCAGCCATGACTTCATCCGTGTTCTTACACACAGAACACACGTGACTGTAGCGTGTAGCCGACGACGTTACTCCTCCAACGTTTGAAGTCGCATTTAGTCGGGCGGCTTTCTGTGAGATTCCTTATCTCTGGATAATATCTTGTGTGAGCTCTCTGAAGATTAAATCTCTTATGTGCACCGGGCCTTAGAATATATCATACAAATGATGAGTGCATAGAACATCATAGATTAATAAACTTCATGTGGTTCAAGTCCAGGAGCTCTGTCCAGTATGAGACTGACCGACTGAGGCTTATCGCAAGTACTGCAATACTTACAGTACTTTATAGTACGAGTCCTCGTATGAGTACAACACCAGTATCTTATTACCAGGACATTTACGTGTAACACTCGTCCTTTAATATGACTCATGTAGATGATTAATAAAGACGTCACATGTGATTTCCTGCTGTGATAAATGTCTTTATTCAGGATTGAACTCACGTCCACGTGTTGGTCAAACACGTTGTCTTTTAGATCTTTCATATATGACTTTAAAGTCAAATCGCACTCCGGAGGAGCTTCGTAGTTTAAAGGTTGTTTATCTTTTCATTGAAGTGAACTTCCTTTTCCGTGTCAACAGTGTGTTTTGAAGAATGCATGGATAAAGTAGTCTGTTGCTGCACAAATGTGAATTAATTATTAAAAAATCATGATTTAGCACCAAAGTTTGACTTTCTACTGCAGATTGAGAGCAAATAAAAAGTAAATAATCCTTCACAGGGCAGAGTTAGATGGAAGCAACACACACAAACACACAGTAATCAGTACGTGAGGCTGTTGGCTTTCAGAAGTTTCACGTCTCACTTTTGGCACTTCTTTGATACGAGGCCATCACATGTGGACAAAGGGAAATCAAACTTGACCAAACCATTTTGCTGATATGCAAATCAGCCTAATTTAGATGACAATAGCTTTCCCTCGTCTGCACATTCTGCTTTTCGATATAAACCACGACGCAGCTGCAGCTGGCTGGGAGACGAGCAACACCAGCAACAATGGGGAAGGTAAGGAGCAGATGTCCTCTGAAGAGATCTTTCAGGAAACAATTGCAACGCACGTTCACTGTCTTTAACTTGTAGTCATTGTGCTAAACCTGCTTCTAATGTCCCGTGTTTGCTTCCATCCAGGTTGTGTTCTTCGAGGATAAGAACTTCCAAGGACGGAAGTACGAGTGCAGCACCGACTGCGCCGACCTGCGCTCGTACTTCAGCCACTGCAACTCCATCAAGGTGGAGAGCGGCTGCTGGGTCCTGTACGAGCTCCCCAACTTCACCGGCTACCAGTACGTCGTGAGCCCCGGGGAATATCCTGACCACCAGCAGTGGATGGGATTCAACGACAGCATCAACTCATGTCGCTGTATCAAAAACGTGAGCTCGACTCGCGGAAGCTTTTAAACGTCGTTCAGCATTGAGCGTCTTGTTCTCATAATAATATTGTGAATTGTTGAACTAAGGCAAATGACCAAACGTCCAGATAAGGTACAGCATAATAACGTGAAGGGTAAATACATGATGTGGGGGATGCAGTTTATTTTTGAACATTTCTGTGTTATTTAGTGCAGGAGAGGGTCCAGCTGCAGTGAAATACCACAGAGTGCACCAACCAAACAGTAATCAGTCAAAGGCCAACAGACAAAAAGAAGAGATAAAGGGCTCATGATTTGGCAGCAGGTTGCTTTCTGTCCGTGTCTGTGCACATCAATTATTGACGGAAACCAGGAAAACAGCCAAGAAACCCATTTGTAGATGTGAAAGTAAACAAGGACTTGGAAATAGGTCAAATGATTCAGACGCTAAATAGGAGCATGATCTTATTAACTTTAATTCTCCGATGTGACTATTTGAAGGTGTATGGAAAGTCCTGGAAGATCAGATTCTACGACAAGCAGGAATTTGGAGGTCAGGCGGCGGAGTGTGTTGAAGACTGCCCGTCCGTGTACGAGGCCTTCAAGCTGCGGGAGTTCCACTCCTGCGTGGTGATGGACGGGGCGTGGGTCCTCTACGAGCAGCCGAACTACCGCGGACACCAGTACTTCCTGGAACGTGGCGAGTACCCCAACTATGCAGACTGGGGCGCCACCTCCCCCGCGGTGGGATCGTTCCGCATGATCAAACAGTTCTAGCAGCAGCAGAGACCCTGCAGAGTTCTGAGATCAGCCCGGTCTCACACCTGCTTTTTGCCTTTTGGACATTTTCTCCTTCTCCCCCACAGTTTCTGTTCTCACATGAATAAAAGTGTTTGTAGCTCACGGAGAAGTCGAGTCGTTCTTACATGAAGTCACCCGACACCTGCAGCCTCGTCTGTAAAGATGTTAAACACGGTGAACATCTCAAGACTGATCATTCAATCATGTGACGAAGAATAACTCACCACGCTCAGTGAGCCACAAAGATCTTCTTCTTCTTCTTCTTGAGTTTGATAACGATAAAATACTGTCAATGAGCCAGATTTAGATATATAAACGTAATAATAATACAATGAATGATTTTATTAAACAAAATAAAATAAAATGACTAATATTACAAAATAAATACAATAAAATGACCTATATTATATAATAAATTAAGATAAAGTGACTATTATTACATAATAAGATGAAATAAAATGACCTATATTATATAATAAATTAAGATAAAGTGACTATTATTACATAATAAGATGAAATAAAATGACCTATATTATATAATTTCATGTGGATATACATCATACAAACTTATAGCACAACAAACCCATAATTAAAACAGTACAGCCCATAAAGAAATGAAGCACATGTAAATAAGCCATGATCAAAATCATGCCTATAACATATAAAATTAAAGATTGTAAAAATCAATATTATGCAACACTCCGACAATATAAAGCCACAAATACACACGTAAACTGAACCACATAAGATAAAGTGGAATAAATACACATGATCACAGTCATGAAGTTATTGTACAAAAGGAAACAAGTAAATTTATTTGATTTAATTATTAACAAATCAAACAGATTTAATAGTGACTCAGTAAAATATGTTCTTGAAAAACTGATGAGTCAAAAAATATTAAAACGTCATGTAATTAGCTTATTGCATAATTTGATATATTATCATGTGACCGAACTTTTTACCTTAATTCTTAAAATACAAAGTAAAACAAAGGTTTCACACTGAATTATTCTCCAGGACTCTTATTGCTAAAGATGTTAAATCTAGGCTGAACAGTAATATCTCGATATATTTATCTGTGTGTTCTGTTTAATTATTGATATTTTACATCACAAAAATAACAGAAACATTCAGACACAGTTTTGGTTAAATGTATGACTGTGCAATGAATCCATGATGCATCACAATAAATATGTACTGGCTGGTTCAAAAGCTGCTTTAATACTTTAAATACAAGATCAGTTATGTAGTAAGTACATGAATAAATAATACAAATCATTGTCTATTAAACCACAAGTGTTGCATTTAGCTTTTTTTTATCACATTTCATTATAAAGGTGAGAAGCAGATCGAGGGAAAAACAGAAGACGAAAACAATCTTCACTCTGTGACGTTACACAAAATGTTTTTGATATAAAATGAAGTATGTTAAGTTGCTGCATCACATTAACACGTGTTTCGAGATACTTTTGTACAATTACTTGTTCTGGAAATATTTTTTCATCCCTGCAAATAAATACGAAGTGGAATCTATATCTATTGTTTGTCTTAATTTCACCACTGTCATCACATTTGTGTTTGTGATTGTTGTTCTGTCGGTGCGTTTTTTAATCAACGTTAATTAACTCATTGTTATAATTTAGTACCGAGAACCATTTAGACTCTATCTGACCTACATCAAACATTATGAACATATTAAATATAACTTTATATTTATAGCGGCCAAGCATGAAGGGGTACAAACACCAGAGTTTGTTGGTTCAGAGCAGCGACTGAGGGTTTGGGTACTTGGCACTGCGAAACAATCATTGTGTGTGGAACCGGCGATTCAGTGAGTAAGAACAAAGGGCAGAGTCTAGATGAGTATTTGAATTGTAATTACTGTTACATGCACTGCTAACCATGGAATTGGCAGTATTGTTTCTGCCTTGTATAAAGAGTGCTGCACTGGTCACTGGCTGAGAGTGTTTTAAACTCCAATGATGGATAAGGTGAGAATGTTCACTTTTCTACATCGGGTGCAGGAATCACAGGATCTGAAATGGTGCAGTGTTTGTTCATGAATCTATAATCTCGTTCCCAACTTCTCTTTCACAGATTGTGTTTTTCGAGGACCCGGACTTCCAGGGAAAGTCCTACGACTGCAAAGGGGACTCGGTCGACCTGCACGGCTTCATCCGCCGGTGCAACTCAGTCAAGGTGGAAGGAGGCTGGTGGGTTCTGTACGAGCGCAACAACTACACAGGCTACCAGTATGTCATCGGTCCCGGGGAATACAACGAGTACCGTCGCTGGATGGGCTTCAACGACTGCGTCAGGTCCTGCAGGATCATCAAGAACGTGAGTTACCGACAAAAAGCTTTTCAGGACACGTCCGTCGCCCTTCAAACCCAACACACGTGTCTGATTCTGTCGCTTTCAGGCGAAGGGCCCGTACAAGCTGAAGCTGTTCGACCGGCCGAACTTCGACGGTCAGTCTCTGGAGCTGACGGAAAACATGAAGGCGATACAAGAGAAGTGGACGAGGCAGGAAGTCCAGTCCTGCAAGGTCCTGGACGGGTCCTGGGTTTTCTTCGAGCATCCCAACTTCTGTGGTCGTCAGTACCTGCTGGAGAAAGGCGAGTACAAGCACCACTCGGAGTGGGGAGCTCTGAAAGCCGCGGTGGGCTCCATCAGAAGAATGACGGAGAAATGAAACAGGTCTATTAGAATGTGATGAAATAAATGTCTTTGATGCAACACTCATTTGTGCCTGTGTGGTCTTTAATCCAGATTTTCTTGATGATAATATTCTGTCAATCAATTAAGCGTTTTGGGCAAATATGTGTGAGTTTAAATCGTGTGATGAACAATCTTTTTAAAATGTCTCATCACGACAAAGACAGAAACAAACACTGAACATGACAACAACAATAAATACAAATAAACTCAGAGTCAGAAATGTGTTGATTCATCTCAATGCTCTTTTGGACGCTGCAGCTTTGAGGCATCTTTCTAATAATCGGTTTATCCTCACAGATAAAAACAGATCTGCAGATCAGCAGCTTCACTGATCCTCAGAGGCTCGTCCACGTTCACACCAGCGTTTAGTCTCAGTGCAACAAACGACCTCGCCTCATAAACCACATGCACCAGCAACAAGAGCCGCTCACAGTTCACGCAAAAGTTTAAAAGACAAAACATTCTTTCAGAAACTACAACTTCATATTAGTTGTTTTCATCATCACTTAATATCCCGGTGACTTAAACTTACTGCATCTGATGTTTGAGGCCTTTTTTTGATTCTCCTACATTTTTAAAGTTGTGTGAACTTATTGTCTTTTGTTCAGATGATTTATTTTATTAATTTTGAGTTTGATATGCAAAGAATTCAAAACAACAATTTGAACGGTTAGCCGGGGATCGAACCATCAACCCTCCGGATTTCCCAGTTTGCCTCCTGAGCCACAGTCGCACTTTATTTTTGAGATCATTGATTATAACATTGGATGGAACGGCTGCATCAAATTCTTCAATTCAATAAAATGACAAACAAAAACTGACTCTTATGATGACGGACTTCATTTAACCGGAGAGAGTGAACATGGAGTTCCCTGCTGAACTGTTTGGTAGACCCCGTTTTTATGTGCAAAAAGCCGAACATTGTGATTAACTTTATTGAATAAAACAAATTCAAGTGTTCATTTTTACAGTGTAAAAAATTCACTCAGGTGTAATTTCATCCAGCTGATAAAATACGTTTGATATGTTCTTTCTGTCTTTGATGAAGAAAAGTTTTCTCCTGCTCAAAGTTTTCACGTTCAAGTTGTTTTATTCAACCAAAACACACGTTTTTCACATCCTGTTCAAAACTGACTTCACTCATCCATCTGCTGATCTGCCCGTGCAGTCAAAAGGATTCACTTCCTGTCACCTGTCGTGTTTCGGACAGAGAACAAAGCCTCCATTTCTGTTTTCTCTCTGCAGATTTGGAGCAATGAACCGTGCCGGGACATCAACACACAATAACGAACGCTCTCTCTCCAGTAGAGCTGGTCAGCTGACTGCGCTGCGGCTGCAGAGGGTGGAGCGTGACGGCCTGATCCCACCTGTCCCCCTCCGACACGGACGTTAAAGCCCGCGCCGCCTCGTGCCACGTGGCCACAAGCCAACTTCGCCGCTCCGGCCTCGGCAGCAGCTGCAGAGGAGACACTTTATGTGGATCACTAAGTGTTTCTGGAATCAGGCGTTGGACGGATGCAGAGGTCAGCCGGAGCAGCAGCGGGCAAACACTGAGCAGTTGCAGCATCAGCCGTTGTGCAGATATAAATGCTGAGGCAATTAAAATAACAATGATGCCCCTGGCAGCGCAGACCCACATACACTGTATATATAAATCTGCAGCAGGCCTGGAGGTGATGTTGTGTATGTGAAAGAGGGTAAAAAACAAACCGTTATCAAACTGTGGCGTGAGGCGTGAACATGGACCGCGCAGGAAAGGTAGGCCGACGACGAGACGATGCTCGCGACCAATCGTTTGCGTCGTTTGATTTGACAGAGGAGCTCGAAACTTTATTGTGCAGCCGTGCAGCTCAAACAACGCGTTGGTGTTAAATTTCCACTTCCGCAGATCGTGTTTTACGAAGACAGAAACTTCCAAGGTCGTTTCTATGAGTGCAACAGCGACTGTCCCGAGCTCAACACGCACTTCAGCCGCTGCAACTCCGTCCGCGTGGAGAGCGGCGCCTGGGTCCTGTACGAGAGGCCCAACTACCTGGGCTACCAGTACGTCCTGACCCGGGGCGAGTATCCCGACTACAAGCGCTGGATGGGCTACAACGACAGCGTCAGGTCGTGCAGGATCATAAGAAATGTTAGTTCCTTTAACTTTTCCCTCGGAAGACGAATTAGTGAAATAAAATATAGTTTTTATGCGACATTATAGAAGATATTATAAAAACTCACATCCTCTGCTGAGTCTCTTTAAAATGAGCAACTCTGCAGTTTTCGTTTCTCCGAGCTGAACCCTGCTCTTTGTGTTGCAGTCCTCTGGCGTGTTCAGGATCCGTGTCTACGAGCGTCCGGACTTCGGCGGTCAGGCGCTGGAGGCCACCGAGGACACGAACAACCTCTCCGACCACTGGCCCCAGCGGGAGGTTCACTCCGCCCACGTGCAGGACGGCGCCTGGGTCTTCTACGAGCTGCCCAACTACCGCGGACGTCAGTACCTGCTGGAGAGAGGAGAGTACCGGCGCTTCAACGAGTGGGCCGCCATGAACCCCAACGTGGGCTCCTTCCGCCGCGTCCACGACTTTTAGACCGTCTTTCTCTCTGTGTTCTCGTTTCACGTGACTGTTCTTTGCTCATTGAATAAAACAGGATTGTGCTCAGTGTCCGACGCTCCACGTTTTGTTTTTGTGTTCGCACGTCTGGACCACAAGTGAACCAAAGCAATACCACACGTCACCCACAGGTGGCCCGAGCGTGATTTATAATATTCACATGCGCCACTTTAAGTTCACATCCAAATGACACTTGTTTACCAGAAAAGGCCGACATTTGTTTTGAGCCACGTCTTTCAGTTCGGTTGGCACGAAGGAGAGAAATCACTTTCTTTCTGTAAAGTTTTCATCTTCGGCTGAATCTCTCACGACAACACGATCTGTTCGGAGCTCAGTTTATTCTCAATCACTATTCATCATCCTCAGATTAATGAAACCCCACACAAATCGATTTTATTGTGAAAAATAAACGAATAAAACATTTTGAAAATACGTCTTCACCTGGAAAAGGTGGGTTTGAGACACAAGCTGCAATAAACTACGTTTAAAAAACAAACAACAGGCCCCACAAGTATTCAAACTGCTGACGTGATGATATTTCACTCAGTGAAAAGAGAAAACTGTGTTTTTTGTCTGTAGTGATCAATATATTATCAACATCAATATAAATGTGTGCAACACTGTATATTCTCATTGTACTGGTTGATGGTCATTTAAAGATATTGCTCTTAATTAATTTAAAAAATGTTAAGAGTGATTCTTTGGTTTAATCATTTGAAAAAATGCGATAAACACAAATGTTTTTAAAATGAGCTGATTGATTGATTGATTTCCTATCGTAGTGGTTGAATTTGGCCAAATTTATCTGATGATTCTTCGAGAACAAGAATATGATAGAGGACGTATATTTGGGAAAAGTTAAGGAAAAAAAACAGATACCAAAAATAAATGAAGGATTAATATGCATTTTGACTCAAATTTTCTTCATGAAATATAATGAATCTGTTTTTATTGAACTAAACAAAACATTTATACCTCAAATAAGATTTTCAGGTATTGATGGGATTCTTGCGTCAATATTTAATGAGCAGAACTGATCAACATGTCGTCAATTATCCTGCAACATTATCAAGAAGTTGAAATATGTGTATTAATTATGTATAGATGGATGTGTGCATGTCTCCCTGTGTGTGTGTGAGAGAGAGAGAGACGGGGCTGATGGGAGTTAGGGGTGATGCTGGAGTTGTGGGGGTCACAGAGATCAGCTAAACCTGTGGACAAAGACCTGGGCCCGCTGATGACTCAGTGGGATTTGCCAGTAAGAGCCCGGAGCACGGCAGCTGCTGTTAGTGCTGACGCTCGGCTCACTGGAACAACGCCGTGACCCCGAGACACACAAAGGGCGTCCAGCCAGCACGTTCTCCGGGCTGCAGTCATTCACACCCAAAGCCTCTTTGTTCACTTTGACCCCTGAGAGAGAGAGAGAGAGAGAGGGAGAGAGAGAGAGAGAGGGCCACATCACACTGAGCCATGTGTGCACCCTCTCGTGGAGAATCTCTGAAGCTGCAGTCCAGAGATCTCAGGCTTGTTGATACGTTTATCATCATCATGGTCGAGCTGCTTTTAATAACTTTATATATATAAATATCATATCTTTAAATACATTATTTAATATGTATTATATACTTCATGACATAACTACACTGTTCATTTACCTTCAGTGCTCTGAAAAGCCTGTATATATAAAATGTATTATTTTTATTATTATTATTAAATTAAAGTAAAGCTGAGGAGAGAAAAATATAATTCAGTAATAATTTAAAATCGATACAAATCTAAATCAAATACTTTAAATCCAGTTTTAAAACATTTTGAAATATTTCTTATTATAATATTTATATTTGTTTATGATACATATATATTTTATATATTCATGAAATATGTTCTCTGTACTTATAATCATTTCATATCGTGGTATTGAAAAATTGCAGGTAGGGATTCTGCAATCAGAAAAAAGACGAATCTCCTGCGTTCTTTCCACAAGCAGGTTTTAAAATGAATCTTCAGTCTTTGTGGTTTAAATGAACAAAAATATCTTTAATTTTCCTGAAACCTTCGTCCTCTTCCCTCTGAGCCCCGCGTCCTTTCCACCGGCTCAGTTATTTATAACTCGTGTGGACACGATTTGTTTCTGCAGCTCAGAGGAACTATGTTAATCCCGGGGAAAGAATGTGGGTTCTGGCTGCAACAGTTACCTTGTATGGCAACGATGGACAGAAGAGAGAGAGAGAGAAGAGATGGACGTGATGTAGGAAGAGAGAGAGAAACACACAGATCAGACAGATGAAACCGAGTAAAAGAAGAAACTCTGTGTTTTTACCTTAAAGCAGCTTCATTAACAAGAGTCTGATGAGAAGTGTGGATAAAGCAAAGGTCTGTTTTAACGAGGAATTGTCAAATATTATAGTCGTGTTTCTTTAGAATGCATTAAAAACACTAAATGTGAAGCTGGTGAAACACGAGTCAGCAGCAGCGGAGTCGTGTTTTTTTATTTCACGAGGGGTGTAAGTGGTTTTCCAGGAAACGTCCTAATGGATCCTTCAATAAGTGATGATGCATCGATGGCAGCTGATGAACTGAGGCACTGGAGGAGTTTTCACCTGAAGCTGATTCAGGACGACGACGAGTTCCACTGATGCTTCTTCTCAAATGTCTCTGATCTGTCGTAAAAAAAAATGACTTTAACAGTGAAATACTTTGTTTCATACAAATACCACTTCAGAAAATCAATTAAATACGACTTTGAAAAGTTTCTGAAAACGAATTCATTAACGAATTAACTTCAAATCAACCCAGATTAGACATTCAACAGTTATTGAATTATAATAAATAAATGCACATCACATGCACATAAATCCACCAGGCTTTAATAATGAATGGGGTTTAAATTTGACTTCACATCAATATAATCAATCACAAATCCGTTTTATTTATTTTTCCTCCTCCTCACCTCTTTTAATCTTTTGCTGAAGGTGATGAAGCTGCAGCCGATCTTTCCTTCATTTAGCAAACTGAGTGTAAAGTAAATGTTTTAATAGAAACGTTAGAAAAGAACCAAACACACAATCTGTTCATGTAGAAGATCCACGGACGGAAACTCAATTAGGAGAAGTGAAAAGTTTGAGATTTGTCAGTAAAATAAAAAAGCTCCTTCAGATCCAGGAGATAAATTTGCTCTCGGTCTCTTGTCACCCTCTCGTCCTCTGAGGAGACGTCCTGCAGAGACGTTGTGTCCCTGTGAGGTGGCGTTCAGCCCGTGACACCTTCAGCCAATATCCTCACAGCCTCGTTCACACACCTGCCACTCAAACACACACACACTGATGTTCACACCTTTCCAGTGTGCAACAGACACACACACACACACACAAACCTGCTGGGACCTAAATTTGGATCTGAGGTCAATGAAAGGACCACGTCACGAGTTCTTCTTCTTCTTCTTCTTCTTCTTCTTCTTCCTCTTCTGGCGTCTGTCTCCTTCCTACCCATCAGTTTATTCTGATTTATCTGAGGATTAAACTGATTTAAATAAAAAAGGAAAACATCCAGAAACAGTAGAAATGTCATCGTCGATCCAAGAACTTATTTTCACCATTTCATCATTTCTCAGATAATAATTCATGGATCTTGAACAAATATGTGTGTGTGTGTGTGTGTGTGTGTGTGAATTGAAATGTGGTTTCATCAGGAGACCCTTGTGCTCTAGTGGAGGCACGAGGATCAGTATGTTCTTTTAATTAATCATCCAACATATCATCAAACAACCAATGAACACGTTCATCTGAGGTCGTTAAAGAATTCATTCATTCAAGTTGTGTTGTTTGAGGGAAACATGTCGTGTGTTTCATGCTCTGTGAGAGTTATCGTGTCATTTTAACACGATGTCAGTGTGAACAATGAACTGTGACTTAACTGTTGACACGGTTTTTATTGTTGGGAGTATTTGATGCGTCTCTTTCCAGCTTCACGTGTGACCACTGTGTGGCGGTGTTGCTCTCAGAGTGATGTGCGTTAAACTAGGTTGAGTTTATAAAACCACATCACGTCCTGCAGCTGATTGATGCTCTTCACCAAAGGAACATCAGCTGTCAGGGTTTTTTATTTCTCCGCCTGAGTTTCAACCTTTACAAATAAAAAGAACAAATGACGGGACGGGAGAGCGGATTTATGTTTAATCAGCGTCACAGCAGAGATAAAGTCATTTAACTGTCAGATCAGTGTGAGACATGTTGAGTGGGTCAGGGTCCAGAGGTTGTCCCTCACCGGTGGACACACGACTCACTGTGAATGTGGATCTTTTACAGACGAGCTGTCGCCTGTTTGGTTTACACTGGTCCTGAGCTCTCGTCTGTGCACACACACCTTTGTGCTGAGGGCTTTAGCAGGAAGCCTGACGTGACGTCAAGAAGGGGAGAGGGGAAAAAAAAGAAACAGCATTGCCATGGAAACCCATCTCCCTCACTTTCTCTATGATCTCTGATCCGTCCTGCATCTGAGGAAACATGAGGGCTGCAGCACAGACATGCAGCTCTGCACTGAGGAGGAGACGGAGAGGAAGGACCGGAGTGACGTTAAAATGTCTCCGCGGCTGACACTGTGTTTATCTGAGATGATGGAGCTTTCATATAAATAGATTTTATTGGCTGTTTAAAGCACAGATGTGGATGAGTCCCATTTATAGACTCATAACATGAACCTGGAGGAATCACCAACAGTTTTCAGATCCGCCTCGTGATCAGGTGTTTGTTCTGGAAATCGGTTCTCAGACACGAACTCTGGAAAATGTCCAGAAAGAAAGAAGCAGCAGCAGGAGATTGTCCGGGTCAGACTGTGACTGCTGCGTTTCACTGGGCGGCTGCAGGACAAGTTCCAGAAAACGTTCAGGGCGACCGATTAGGACATTTTCATTCTCACATGCGGGCCCCTCCGGAAAATGTCTAAACCTCGGTGCTCGTCTGAAAGCAGCTAAATGTTAAAGTGACTCAAACCAACAAGAACATAATCTTGTTTTTAGAGCGAAGGACACTTCTCTGCACACTCAGACAGGAGGAGTCGGATTTTACACATCCTGAGAAATCTCACCTCATCAGGCAAATAGAGTGAAATCACCTGTGCGTGTTCCACAGACTTCGCCACAAGCGAGGAGGAGGAGCAGGAACCAGAGCAGGCCACCACACTAACGGACGTGGTAACCAGGGTGTGAAGAACGCCGCGTTTTCTGGAGCCCGGCAACGGGTGAGCCGTTCCGTGTGAGTGTTTGACGAGGCCTGTCAGGGTTTCAGTGTGAGCGGATGAGGTGATGATGTCACACACGTTGTGTTTGTGTAGAAACATTCGTGACGGATTTAACAAAACCAAAGACACAATCATTCGTTTCTGTATTTTAAAAACTGGCCTCGATGTTATGACGTCCACTTCTGTCAAACACTCGTAACGTGTCACAACCATAGATTGTGTTCAAGATTTAAGACAAAATCATCTTGAGCGCCCCCTGGTGGCTGGCTCCAGTATGGCTCGTTAACCCTGCATCCTCCATGTTAGCAGATGGGACATGAAGCAAACGAATTGGTCATTTCAGGCGCTTCTTGTCACCCTGATGTTTCTGATACGTTTGGTTCTAATTAGTCGTTTGAAATGAAATGTTCTGATTGACAGCTGAGACTTGTGATTGGTCGAGCTTGTGTGTCAGCTTGACCTCGATGCTGCGGCTCCACCCCTCGATCATTACCGCGCGGACACTGAACTGAACAGATCGTGTCCAGACATAAACGAAGGACGACCGGATCGTTCTCCAAGACGATACGAACAGGACGGCGGAAGAAAAGTGACGTGTGTCGAGCTGTCGCATCGCGTACATTTCAATACTTCCTAGATCGGCGGTAACCTTGGTTACGCACTTGATTGACTCAGAGAAGTTCGACCCTTTTCCTTCCTCGGGTGTTTCGGTCTCATCGATCCGAGTCGTCGATACCTCGGTGCAGTCACAGTCTTTCAGAAAGTTGTTGATGCAGCTCCTGACTTTTCTTTGGCTCAGGTTGTAAAAAGCTCATCTGGCTCTTTTCTCTCCGGAGGGGTTCCCGTTGTCTCCGGGCTGCGCCGCACGTGTCGTCCTCCTCCGTCACATGGATTTGATGTTGTTTTGGGCTTTTGAGACTGTTGACGTCATCCTCCAGCTTCCAGACGTGCCCCAGTGTCGTCCTTGTATCAGGACTCGTGTGAGGACACTCACACAACAATGCTGTCTTTTGTCTTTCAGTGCATCACATGCAACATCTATTTATAGCTCTGCTGCACCTTTTAGTACAAGTCTAAACGGGACGACACGAGTATGAGAGTAAATCATCTTCTGCTCGATTTACTGAGGATCAGTACCTGCTGCATGTGTGTACTTTAACTTTACCACATCGTATAATGTGTAAACACCCCGCAGAGTGAAAACAGACCCTGTGATGAGGGTGTCCGTCTCCTTAAACAACGATTACAGTCTGCATGTTTTCTCGCTCACGTAATTTAACATTTTTACAGTTTGTACTTTCAGAATAGAAACGTAGGTTTACCGTTGATTTAACAAGGCGACTGCTTTTCGTTGCCGTGAAGCAGAAACGTCCCTTTGACGTGTTTGAGTTAAGAAAAAAAAAAAAAACAGATGGCTTTGATTGTACAGCAGCTCGATGGAGCCAAACCAAACACTGGTTTATGATGAGGAGGGGAGGACGAGGAGGGACTGCAACACACAACGACACCAAACCATGCACACACACACACACACACACACACACACACACACACACTCGGAGGCCCAGGCTGGTGCTGCCTGTCGCTGGCTCTCTCAGTGTTTACAGTGCCGTATGAGGGGGGATCCTGGGAGGCAGCTATTTTTAGCCGTGGTTTCATCATTCCTCTCTCTCCGCTCTGGTGCAGCTGCAGGCTGGTGCTGCATTCTAATGAAGAGACGAGCGGATGGCAGTAAAACACCTTCTGTTTGCTCCGCACACACAGAGAGAGGCTCCCACGGCTCGCCGGAAAAACTGGCAGCTTCAAAACTCACACTAATAGGGCATCATGGTGACTCCTGTTGTCTCTTCTTTTGTCGACCGTCTTACACCTGAGAACTGACGTGTGCATCAAAGTTACATTGACATGAGCTGTGAGCCGCAGCCGACATCGAACCTGACCAGGCAGTGAACTAACGGTCTACTCTAACGGGTTCTTTTTGCCACAGCGAAACCCTTCAGTTCTAAAACTGTCTCAACCTCTGAGACAGTTGAGACTGTCCCTCCCTGTGACACGTTTACATGGACACAATATTAACCCGATCAGCGTTTTCGGATTCTCTTTACTTGGCCTTCATTGCATTAAGTCATCGACATTGACGACACGTGATGAAAAAACAATGATGAGTTGAAGCTTCTGTAAAATTAGACAGAAAACACTAAAGGGGAAATTAACTGTTTAAGTTTAAGGGTTTTAAAAATCTGTCATGATCAAACTCTGCCCTGTGACATGTAGATGGGAATATAATGGAATATTCTATCGGCAACACGCGTGAGCATCATACTGAGATTTTTGATGCCCTCTTGTTACCATAGAGGAAAACTAACTAATAAAAACAATGTTATCGTCTCTGTTTTTATTTCCACCTGCTGCTCTTACCTGCATCTTTATATCGTCATTCACAACGGTTGATTCTGCGCCGTGTGAATGTGGTCGTAAAGAATTATTATCACAAGTTTGATCCTCGATGTGCAAAAGTCCAAGTCTTTGCTGGACCAGAACCAGAGTTTGTCAACGGGACACAGTTGCACCAGAACGAACGATGCATGATACACTTACGCGTGAAGACCCTGGGAGACGGACGAGGGTCAATCCCCAGGAAATGAAGCCTGACCCAGGAGACCTCCGCTGCCCTCACGGTCCTTCCGGTTCGGTCAGTGTATATTTTTGGACGTTGGCTAAAGCTCAGCTAAGAAAATTACCATGGAGACAAAACAGTTTGCTGTTTTGGAATCAGAGGTTCCCAAAGCGAGGTCTATTGATAGCTGCTGCGGAGTGGAAAACGGACATATCAGGGATGAACTGGTGTGTTTTCCTTTCCTCAACCTTTCGTGTCAGCCCCTCTGGTTCCTTCATGTTTTCTGCGCCTCTCTCCAGCGTCACCAGATCTGTATTATGTGGTGGTTTCCGTATCTATTCTTGGAAATATAAACTGAATTTTTCTCCAAAGCCGCCCAGTGTGGTTTGTTTAGAGAAGCCGGTTGCGTCACAGCAGTCGAGATCCCAGTGAGAGCGAGTCGACTTTGAGCTGAGAGCTACGAGAGGCAGATAAATGGCAGCGTCTGGGCCTCGAGTCAAACCTGCACAGACGCAGTTTGGCTTTGATACACGCCGGAGATTTTCCATCTTGTGAGAAAGAGTCAAGTGTTTCTTTAATGCTCGGTTCCCTCCTGACTAGAGCTCGGTGGGTTCAACAGTTGTGTCTCTGCAGATATTGTTTGTGTGGATTCCATCTGGATCGATGTTTTATAGTTGTGAGTTACTTCTTGCATCGGTAGTATTGAATGAATATAATATCAAATTATATCACTGTGGCTTGGGAAGTACAGAGGGTCGACCACTAACCAGAACGCTGATGGTTTGATCCCCGGCTCTACAGCAAGATACCTAAATCCAAGTTTCCCCTAATGGTTGTGCTGACAGTGTTTAAATGGTGAGTGTAGAGTGACTGTGTCTGTGCTGGAAAAACTGAGATTCATCTCTGTGTTTTCTTTTCTCATTACTCTCCTTTATTTTCTATTTCTCCAACATCTATACTTTAAAACAAGTTTCCTTCGGTGCTCCTCGACGTCCATCGTCACCGAGCTGAGGAGCCGGAGCAGACGGGTTCTGCTTTGTGTCGGTGAGAGGCCCGGTGTGTTTATCTAACGTCCATAGGACGATGAATACAACGTTTCGCAGCGTTCGGCTGCTCGGATACTTTCATACTCTGAACCTGCTGGATTCTGTCAACTGTTCACAAAGGTTCAAGAGAGACGCTCATTTAACTTTGAGACACTTGACCTGAAGCCGCTGGTTTTAAACAACAGCCGTAACCAGACAGTCACGTTTGGTGAGGAAACGGGGGGTCAGCTCTCCCACTCGGTGCAATCACTCGACAGGACTGAGAGCGAGAGGAGCCGGGATCACAGCCTGCAGGGAACATGACACGGCCATGCGGCGCAGTGATGGCCGTCGCTGTGACGCGAGGTGAACGGCAGAGGAGCCGCTCGCTCCTCGAGGAAGGAGGGAAGTGATGAATGAGTCCCACAGCTCTGCAAACCGAGGTAAAATATTCTGAGACGCAACAATGCTGTGCTCAGACTTGTAATTTAAATTCCCACCAGAAAACCGACGGATGGATCGTCATTGTCGGAGCTGGGATTGGACCCAGGACGATCGTGAGCAATAACGAGCTGGAGAAAAGTTTTCTGTGACTCGCCGTCTTCAGTGGTGGACGTCTCTCCGGTTAAAGACAGACAGCTACGCCGGCCAATCATTTCATTCGCTTGTGTTTATTACAGATGAGGATTTTTAACAAATGCGCCAAAGAGTGTTTCAGAAACAAACTGCCCACAATACATTTAAACAATAGACGACATTTCAATCTGTGGGAGACAAAATGCATTCAAACACGGAGACGCTCCCTGAATAACAACGTGACACCAAAACTAACCAGATCACACGAAACTATGGAACAAACACATGACGCCTGGTTCAGACTCCTAAGGCTATGATGAGCTCCAGCCCTCTGCAAACCTAAAAACAAGAGATGTAGATAATGGACGGAGGAATTATTTATTTATTCTTCAGTTTGGCCCATGTCCCATCTGAAATATCACGTTTCATCAGGTTAATTTTCATTTTCTCCGTCCTCCTCCAACCTCAACTTTATTCAGAACAGCTCGGATATTTCGTTTAAGTCAAGGTTTTCAGTCACTGACAGTAAACGCGCCGGCATGTGTTGTTTTTTTAAAAGTCCTAATGAATTGCTGTGAAACAGAAGAGCTTAGCCAGCAGGGATGGATGCAGTAATTTATTCTCCTGTATTCTCTCTCGCAGGCAGCTGGGATAGGTGGCACAAATGGAGCATTTTTAATTAAAAACTGCTGAGACACAGCGATCCTGGAGGAAGACTTGGCAGCCGCCGACAAGTCTTCCCATTCCTATGGGCGTGTAGGCAGCGGCACACTATGGTGCGGCTAATTCAGCCGGAGAAAACCAACAACACGAACCCAATTATTGTCTTTACAGGGAGCTGGGATTCTCTCCCATTGTCTGCAGCGCGTCTCTGTTTCCGAGGCGTCATCAGCAGATAGTGACTCCAGGCCTGTGACGAGCACGGCGACAGCAGATTTAATTATGGACTGACGTGTCCTCACTCACACGTGGGACGTGTCTTTCACAAAACTTTATCCTTCTTGTCAATTGAAAAGGCTGGACCTGTTTTTTTGTCGGATGTTTTGTCACAGGTTTTATTTTAATCGAAGAGAGGCTTTGTTTAATCTTGGTATTGAGGAATTGTACAGAAATTAAGCTAAAGTATGCCGGACACGGGCGCCGCCATCTTGAGCTTTTGACGTCATTCGGATTGATCGTGGTGCGGAGCCACGGTATCGAGGTAATCACTCGACCAATCGCGGGTCAGTCTCAGCTGTGCATCATCATGTTTCACCAAATCTTCTACGTAATCAAACACTTAGACGTACATCACCTAAAATCACACAAACCATTATTTAGCAAAAATAACTTGACGTGTACTCCCATCTCCTAACATGGTGCAGCAAGCCACAAGGGGGCGATCAAGCTGGTTTGGCCATACTTCTGGGGAGAACACAGGAAGTGGGAAGAGCAGGAACAAGTGATGGATGGAAGTGAGTCTTGTGAAACGGGAGCTCGGCACTTTACCGACCACAGAAAGGCCTCAGTCAGAGTAACGTGATTTCACAAAGTGCAGCTTCGCTCCTCAAACAGCATTTACGCTCTCGAGGCTCTCGAAGTTCACTCACACGCAATTATTCACTTTGTCTCCCATTCACTTCAACTGGAGCACGTTTGACCCGCAGATTCAATCAGGCACTTCCTGTTGTTGGAGTTTACGCTCAAACTTTTGTTCAAATGTGTGAAATCACTTAATGGAACAACAGAAACATCGTCTTTTGAGAAATCACGGTTCCACTGAGACGCAAATAATAATCTGACCACTGGGATTTAAACTGTGTAGCATCGTTCTTTGTGTGATGAGCCAGCGCTCGAGTCCTCAGACAGTTTGAGATGATTCGATATCAGGCTGTAAGAGGTTTACGAAAACAGCACATAGATTGTAAATAAAGAGCGGCAGCATCAACGATCGTCTGACTCGTGATTGGTTGTTCGTGTTTCAGTTGTCAATCGTGATGTTTCGTTTTTATTTCATCGATTAACTAATTCAAACCAAACTTATTCGACTTTTTTAGTTTGGTCTCATTTGTCGACAGGGAGGAGGAGGAGTTTGTGACCTTCCTCAGCCAGCCACCAGGGGGAGATCAAGCTGACGTAGCTCAACTTTAGAGGAGCTGTCATGGAGGTTTAGGGAATTAACCTGAAATCACAGTCAGTCATATTTTTGTCGATATCAACATCCCTTTAGAATATATTATGATTTATAGACTTTTAAAATCAAAAAGAACAAAATATAAATATACATATTATATCATTCTTTAAACTCATTGACGATTTAATAAATCTCGTCTATTTAAGCACATGTGCCTCATATGTATTTTATATATTTCTTAAGTGAGCAGTATCTCCGCTGAAGATGATAATAATGATTTTAATTAAAACAACCAGAGAATCCTTGTGTCTGCTCATTGTTTAGTTCTTCGGGGTTTCCTCCTCGTCTGTGATTGGTTTTCTGGACTCGACAGTGAACACGTCAATCACATTACGAGCGCAGCGTCTGGGCGATGGAGGAAACATTAGTGTGTTCCCTCCCAGCAGCTGGAAAACATCCACGACCAGCGGCGGAAATGAAAGAAAATGATTCAGGATGATCACATACGACTTAAGGGCCGAAGTAATCAGATGACCGTTCAGCTGGGGATTCACTAATTCACTAATTGCCCATTCGGCCTTCTCTCTTTCCTCTCACGACGCAGCCTGTGCATGTCTGATAGGAGGAACAGGGTGTTTCACTGACGTTCAGTCGGCATCAGTCTCATTATTTCGTGTTCTGCTGTGTTGGGAACAAAGGGATTTCATCATTTCATAATTTTCATATGATGGAAGAAACATTCATGTACAACGAGCGAGGATGTATCTCTTGAAAATTATGAATTGAATGAGAGCTTTAATAATGTGTGTGAGAAGATATATATCAAGAGTTAACACATGATGACACATGATATTTACTTTATTGGGAGATTCGTGTTCAATTATACTGTTCACAAATACACATATAATGCAGTATAATGTAGTAATACTCGGAACAGAACTAACACAGAAAGACAAATCGAGTCCAAAAGCAGAGATGTTAAAAAATATATAAAAAGATTTAATTTAAGTGAATAAACTGTACAGAGTTGTGCAGAAATGAAGAAATGTTGATTTAAAGTGAAGAACAGATTGAAAGAGTCGCACACATCCATTAAATCAAGCTGCACTAAGTTTCACACACTCAAAAGATATCAGTCAAATTGTGTGTGTGTGTGTGTGTTTGTGTGTGTGAGTGTGTGTCGACAGTATAATTGTGTGTGTGTCCTTACGTGATTGCAGATGCCAACACTGTGCACTGTGGGAATCGTCATTTGGAAAAATGGCAAATGACTGATTTGAATGTCAAATTGTTGTGAGCACAAAGGTCTTGGTGACATTTCCATTTTGGATCGGCGCCCTCTCTGCTGCCGCTGCTCGTCTCACTTCACTTCACGTTCAGGAGAAACGGCAGCTTCTCCCTTCTCGGCCTCTCAGAGGTGAACAGAGCTGAAGTTTACAGGTGAGAAACCCAACAAAAAAGTTGTTCCCCTCCACGCAGACGGTCAGACCTCAGGTTATCTCCCGAAAGATCTCGTCTTTCATTCTTTAGTCTCGTTCCTGCTCGAGCTCCTTCGCTATGTTTTCATAAATTGAACGAATCCTGAGGGAAATGCTGCAGAGACAGTGAAACAAAATTCCTCGTATCGGCACCATAACTTTCCTTCTACTTAGTTTCGTGATGACTCTGCCCAGTGGAGTCGCCCCCTGCAGGTCATTTGGGAGAATGCAGGTTTTGGGTACTCATGGATCTTATGAGCAAGACGTCAAACTCGACATCCAGATTACGTCGGTGTGACTTCAGCTTGTGCACGTCTCCTGTCATAGAACGTTCTGCACATTCAAGCAGCTGCATCTCTGGAGGTCTCGTGCATTTGAATATTTTAAATCCAATTTATGCATTTTCTTTTTGAATTAAAGATTAAATAATTGAAGCTAGCCTTTGAATAATTCATGGGCTGCTTGGGAAGCTGAGGTCAGCACGATAAGGCCATAGATCTGTAATAGGAACAACTGTAATGCAAATTTCCGAAGAGCCACGACGCAAAGTGATTAAACAGACGACAGAGACGAGGATGAAAAAGAAAAGAGGCTGAAAATCTTTTTCACTTTTGTTTCGTGGCTTTAATGCACAAAATGAGAAAGAACGCGTGAGTGTGAAGCAGAATCAAATGAGCAATAAAATAGAAAATAAGAAAGTTTTTGTTTGATTACTCGCAGAACTCCTGAACGGATTTCTATGAAACTTGTTAGAAAGATGGAACTTGGACCAAAAAAAAGAGCAATTTAAATTTTGCCCTGGATCCAGGATTTCTTTGTTACGTCCTTCGTGGTGACATCTTCCATAATTCACCAGAGAATAATAATGGATCTTGATGAAAACAGAATCTGAGTGTGGGCAGTTTGATCTGGATGTTGGGGATGTAAACGAGGTTTCATAACGGGACTCTTGGGCCCTGGCGGAGGTGTGAGCTCCTCTGTGGGCTCCTCTAGTTTTTCTAATTTCCTCAGCTGGTGTGTCACTTAATTTTTACTACAAACAATTTTTGTGATTTTAAACCCCAGGGCGTTTCTCCAGCATGGAGACGACGCCTGATGTTGTGTTTTAAGGTTTGCATCTAAAGCACAGGTCGTAGAAAACACATCATATTTGTTTTTGATTTGACTCATTTTCCATGATGCACATTCATTACCGCCGCTAATGTGCGCGGCGTCTTCATTTGAATATGCAGCTGCATTCCTGCCTCCACTCAGCGTTGAACCCGTCGTGACTGAGGAGCGCGGCTCGTGTTTTCTCATTAACAGTCAGCATGTGAAAAGTGAAGTGGCTCAGTGGCATCAGAGGGATTTACCTCACAGGATCAAAGCCGTCCTTGATATTAGTGTCCTTCAGCGCCTCCTCTGCATCTCAGCGGCTCCCACATCCGCCCACGAGTCGGCCATCTGGGATGATTTCAAGAGAGAGGGAGCTCCCGATTAAGATTAATGAGGAAATCACTGCATCGTTTCATCTTCACATGCAGAAACTTCATGTGCATTGTTATTCTGCTTATTGTTTTAATGTACATTTGTCCTCAGTGATTTTATTTCATTCAACAGATGAGTGATTTGAACACGCCGCTGCTGTTTGGGGCGGAGCTGCTGCGTTAACCTCATGTGTGCAGATATAATTGGGCCAGAAAGTGTCACGACCTAAGTGACATGGATCGATCAATGTATCGATGAGTGATTCACTTCGTCTCCCTGCGGCTACGAGCGCTGGAGAAAAGAAAATGTTTGTTCCTGTGGACGCATCATCGCTCTGTCAGAGAACGTAATTTAGTTGATGAATCAAAAACTTTAAAGGAATTTAAGCTTCCGCTTGAATTAATTTCAAGATGTCGAGGAGGCAGCGTTGTGTCTCTGAGGGATATTTGCTTAATTGTTTCAGTCAGGAATAAAGAATAATGATGACAATGGCTTCTAATTAATCTCATAGATTTCTTTTTCTGGATATTGGGACGATCGTCTATTTTCGAGTGTGAGCACAGAGTGATAGCTCAGCGTTAGCTCTCCTCCCCAGACGAGGTCCAGGTTAATCAATATTCCAGATATGAATCCTATTATTGGCTTCCTGCGATGCATCTGGATTGGATGCATAAATTACAGCGGATCAGTCTGCAGTTAAAAAGCAGCACTGACAAGCGGCTGATTGAAACTGAAATGATTGAAACTGATTTCATTGGTTTGAAACACTTTGGACGACAGAAGACCTTTCTTTGAAATGCGAAAAATAAAAACGCTGTTGTGTGAAAACTAGATGCTTTTCAGCTTCTATTGAACAACCCTCAGTGTGTGTTCAGAAACGACAGCCGGCAGACGGAGGACACTTCTCTTGAAGTCAAGGCCACCGTGTAAAAAATCCCTCTCTCTTCAGTAACTGAGTCGTCAGCCACTT